>NW_010334789.1:43736-85671 GCF_000700745.2 Antrostomus carolinensis | reverse complement strand
GAATGGCAAGTTCTTATCATTTCAAAAAGAAATAAAACAAAAGAATATCAAATAACTAAATAAGAATCAAAGATAAGAAGAGACAAAAATTAAATTTCATAGGAAAGCCCACAGGGACTGGTGTAGTAATCAATTCAATTAATAAACCATTCTGAATTTTTCAAAGTTTGTGTTAACCTGCCCATTCCTTTTAACTGACCAAGTGTCTTGTCATTACAGCATAAAGTAACTTGACAAGCATATGTGGATGTTCAAGGAAGATTACCATTCATTTATTTTGTGATTGTGTCTTGAAGCAAGGACCATCAAGTAAAGACCCATCCCTTTACAGGCAGATAGACATCCAAGGTACAGTGAGGGTAGAGAGCCAGTGTAGTGCCATATGGCTTGTGTGTTACGTGTAGAAAGCACATGGAACAGAACATTCATAAATGAGTACCACAGTGCTGATTATCACAGCACATATAGTATTCATTTGGTGCAAACTCATGAAGTTCATTCTATGAAACATATGTTGGTAGCTGCACACTCCCTTGATGTATGGGGTAGAAACCTAACCAAAGATCCTAACATCTCATTATTCAAATAAGACAGTGAACAAGCTCATGGGAAAGCTGAGTATATTTTTTCTCTTCCATGACTTTGGCAAGAGTCTTTATTTTTGCAATTAGAACAGTGCATTCAGAGGTCCTTAGAAAAGGGGAAGAGACGATGAGGCTCTTATCACTCCACCAATATCCTTCTTGATGTTGTCATATTATAAGTGTGAGAACATGGGCTCTGTATTGTCTTGACTTTTTTTAGTCCCTCTTCTTCTGTTATGTCTAGTCCCTCCCTATGCAGAATAACTGGAGCTGTTGGCAGGCGTCACTTTTAGGTCATGGATATAAACCAAATGATCAAAGATAAAGAACTATCCATAGAATAATACTTCATTGGAATTAGTAGAGTTTTAGACTATAAACTCATCATCAAAGGCAAATAGACTTGGGAGCGGGGAAAAGGAGAAGAGAAAATGGGAAAATGATGAAATGAAAGATTGC
This sequence comes from Antrostomus carolinensis, assembly GCF_000700745.2. Taxonomy (NCBI): domain Eukaryota; kingdom Metazoa; phylum Chordata; class Aves; order Caprimulgiformes; family Caprimulgidae; genus Antrostomus; species Antrostomus carolinensis. Next base: position 84,628 of record NW_010334789.1, on the reverse strand, counting down.
TGTTACAAAACCATACTATAATACTATTACAGATTCATGTTCCACATTCAGATGCTGTAAAAGTACAGCAAAAACCACAAGTGGTTTGTTGTTCTTGCATTGCAAGTTGTCCATTTAGATTAGATCATGTATCCTTAAAATAGATATTGCAAGACTTTTCTACACCAATGAAATTTATATTGAACTGGGTATGCAACTCTTTTTTTTATCTTTACATTTTAATTTTGGTGATCATACCTATGGCTAATAGTGCTTTTTGGTTTTAAGTATGGTAGTAAGCCCTTATTTTTTACTAAATATATTTTAAATAGCTGATCATAACTAATGTCATTATTTAAGGTGCATGAACAAACTATGACAACTATTAGATTCTTTCAGGCAATGTGGTGATATAAATTAATATTTTTCTTTTATCTCTCTGGCCATTTAGTTTATAAAGGTGGTGACTATTTGGAACCATTTTTATATAATATATCATACTGAAATTTCAAATACAATTTCTTCTCCCCCCACAACTAGAGGCAATGGGTATTTATATTAGTGAATTTGAAAAAGATCTAACAGGCTATTCCTTCTTGTCTCCTAAAATACTGAGATCTCTGTTCTATTAATTAACAGTGTTAAAAGAAATGGGCAAGCCTTATTAACAAGAACAGCATTTAAGTACCTCAGATCTCTTCCTACTACTATTCTTTGAGGAGTTAAATTGCCTTTAAAAAAGAGTTTGTTCTTCACATATTGACACAAGGATAACATTGGGTCTTATCCTGATCCTATTGAAGTTATTGATGTTTTACTGTTGAATTAAAAATGCAGAGAATCAGGTCTAATGGAAATACGCACTTGGAGACTTACTCATTTATCCTTCTCTAGAACAGAACTTTTTAAACATTCAGAATTTTTCAAAGTATTTGAAATTACACTACAATGAAAAAAATGTTGTAGCAACCTGTGCTACTGACATGGCTTCTCAAGCAGCTTTTGTACTTGGGGCTTCAGATGCTATACTTCAAAGACTTCGTCATCAAACTCTGCCTTGCTGCCTGCCAAGAGAAGGAAATCTTACTTTAGACCACAATGGACTGATTGGTCTGGTGCAAAAGGTCAACAAACACTACACATGCCTAGTTGGGACTAAAGCTTAAAGGGGAAATCTTGCCAAGCAGGATTAAGGTGTCTATTATTTCTTCAGTATGAGTGCATTGTCGAGGGGAGTAAAATATGTATATTAAAAGAAACAACTCTAATGGGACAAAAGAATCTTGCAAGTCAGGTATCTTGCAAGAGAGATGAAAACACTCAAATGTGTTTGAGGAGAAGTTTTAAAAACACAAGCAAAAAAGTTACCCAAAAAATTTTGGGTCAACTGAATCAAAGAAATTATCATAAACCCATAGTAGCATAAAAATTCATGCAGTTAGTGTATGGTTTGCCTACACAGAGACATTCTATGGTAATCACATTTTTACTTTGAGAGGTACCATGAGTGATATATTCATGCATTCAGTAAAAGAAAGATTGACCAACATGTGGCTTGGGACAATACAAAATATAGCTAATCGTAGTTGGGACCAGAAGCATGTTGATTCACACCAAACCAACCTCACTGGGCCAGATTTGCACAAAAATACATTACAATATATTTCAGTTCTGTCTGTTACAGAGAGGCTGGACAGTTATATGCCTGTTTATCTAGACCTTCATTCCTTTGGTCCATTTCACTTACTTAACATATGTAAGGATAATTAGACTTCTTGCGTATTGTGCAGGGTTAGTGTTTCCATGACTAAAAGGTAAATACGTCTTTGGTGCTTCCCAGTCATTGGTCATGGAGCTGCCTGGAGGTAGTGCACAGGGAACATTAAGCAGAATGAGAAATGATAGACAAAGAAAACCAAGCCTCTCTGCTTTCTAGGCACCTCACAGCAAGTGGTCTGCTTCTACTTTTTTGGGTGACCTCTAACTACAGAGGTCTCTCTTGAGACAGGATTCTTTAGGGGACTCAATCTTTTAAAAGTGCATGTGGAAATGGAGGAATTGTCACCTGCCTTTCCTGTAGTAACATAATGATTAGAACATTTAGTTGGGAAATGGGTTGTTATCCATGGCTCCATCAGCTTAGGAGAGGACTTCAGTCATAGGGCTGTGGGTGTGTAGGGAGTCTAAGCGCGGACTCTTGAGCTCTGTTTCTTAATATCATACAAGTCTCACTCTTTGCAATTGCCTTCAGACTTCCAGGGGATACTTTCTGGTTCTAGGTCCCATCTCAGCCCTAAAGAATTGGCATTCTATAGGAATAAAGGGGACTTTTGAGTAATCCTTGCAATTTCCAGCTAATTTATGACAGATAGGGAGACTCAGCAGAAGAATCATAGGCATTACAGCTGCAACTGATATCAGCCACAAGCAGATATTTGTGAACAAGAAAAAGGAGTGGACATCCTCATCTTTTACTTTTGACTTTTTGCCTTAGCTCTATTGTCATTATTTATAGCTGCCACAGTTTTAAACAGAAGCCAAGAGCAAAAATAAAAATATGTATCTTGACTATTAAAAAAGTAATATATCAGACACTTTTATATATATATGTATATATATATATATACAATTGTACATACTCAGAATAGAAAAGGTTATTCTTTGGGAAAAGATTGAACAAGTCAGAGATATAAGAGAATTTGGAGAAAGATCAAAAGTAAGATATTTCAATATATTCTCATGGACAAACATTTAACTGTTGTGTACAATTTCCACAATAAAACATACAACCACTTGTTATTGGACTAGAGAATTAAGAATCAGGATGCTAAACACTATCTAGGAGTAGTTTGTGAGAAGAAAGGGGAAAATAATCAGATTTAATGGAAGTAATATTCTGCTGCCTGTGCCCTTTCAACAAGGCAGAGGCAGGGTAACAGAGGAAGGAGATTTCCTGGAACTGTGCCAATAACAAGCTGTTAATTAGTATTCAACCCATCATCCAAAAACTTTGTTGGTTTATGTCTGAGACTGCTTAACTGAAAAACTAGTGCACCTAATCAGTCCAAAACAAGGAGGTCTCCTGTAAAGGCGATGTTTTATTCTGTGTATTTTCACACCACGTGTCACACCAGACAATTGCTCTCACAGATTCTACAGCTCCACAAGACACTCCCTGTCACTTCCAATATTCTATGAAAAAATCCTCCAAATTCTTCAGAATTGTGTTTATCAGACTAAAATTTTACTGGAGGGAGTGGGGAGGACACACATAAATATTTCCAAAACCTTTGTGGCAAGAGGAGAAATCAAATAATTTACAAAAGAGAAAATGGAGAGAAATTTAAGTTATTCTGAAGTGACCTTGACCTACAGTTATTGTTTCTTTAGAAGCAAGAACATAGAAGGATTTTTGTATATGTGTTTTGGTTTGTTTCAAGGAGGTAAGAGTTAACTGCTGAAGTGCAGGAATGTGTGAAGTGTGCAGAGTGCTGAAAGGTTGAAGTTTGGTTTCAAGCTTATCTGAAGGGTGAGGAGCAATTGAAGAGGGAATGTGCCAAGATCTAAGCAGATAGGGAATATTCAGCCTCCCTCAGATTTCTTCCTTGCTTTCTGATTGTTGAATGTCAACACCACCTATGGATTTTTGAAGGGTGAACCTGGAAAGGGGTCTGCATTTAATACTGTAGATAATATAAAATTAAATATTTTCTAAACATAGAGAGCATATCCAATATATATACCCATATATTTTTATATCATGACTTTATATCATATGAAGATATTCTTATTTGAGGGTACTCCAAAAGAAACAGCATATTTTGTCAATTTGGGATTTTTAGTTTTTGTTTCAAATTCATCAGATCATTTTGCATGTTTATAACCAACCCTATTCCAGAAAACATTTATACATACATATAAATATACTACTTATGCTGTGGAAATGAGGCTAAGTATAAGCTCAGTGTTTTGATGAATTGAGGCCTAAGAACAGAAATGACTGTAAACATTCTGAAAACATCTTATGAGGAAATGCTGTAGTGTATGAAGTGCAAAAACAACTAGCATAATATTCTTGGAATGTAATTATAGAGATAACATTATTGATCTGCTTATTAAATTCCAGAATGGAAACCAAGATAAATAAATTGTAATTCTTGATCTGCTTGCTCATTTATTGTGTGATGTTAGGCAACACTTTTATTCAATGTCTTAACTCTTATCAAATATATGTATATTTTAACTTAAAATTTGTTATTATATTTTATATTTAAACATGTATCCCTGTACTGTGTTTATCTATTACTCTATGCTGATCTACAAATACTTGCTCAACCCTCAGCTCATCACCACCTCTGGCAGAAGACAGCAGTTGAATATATACTGTAATCTTGTGGTTCCTGGTCCATTGCTTTAGAGAAATAAATTTCCCTAAAGTGAGTTTTGAGTGCATCAACATTTCAACATTTGGGTGTATTGCATTAAAAAGAGAAGGAGATAGAGCAGTTCACTCATACTTGGCAGCACTAAATAATTCCTTAGTCATTTAAATTAAGATTTCACTGGTTTAGAGATTTTTTTTTAAAAATCATAGGTCTAAAAAATACTATTTCTTATATTGTCTGTCTTTTGTAAACTGGGCTTTCCGCCTAACTGTGATAGTGCATATGTTTGAAAATCTATGTTTAAAATTCTTATCAAAAGAAAAAGTGAATAAATGTAGAATAATTTTCCATTGGTTGCAATAAGCAGCTGGTCAAAATTAATAACAATATTTTTATTACCAGACAAGCTGGTAAAAGACATATTCTTCAACTGTGAAGATATTAAGAATCAGGTTGTAGGCTGTACACTACTAAAGATATATATTACTCATCTGTTAACTTTTAGCTATCTGTACAGTTACATTTGTAAAAATTGCTATCTTGTCTAGATGATATGGGATGTGCTTTTCCAATTGCTGTAATTAAGACATAATCAAAATGAAAGGTCAGCTGAGAAGAATGCATAGAAAGGGGGATATCCCAACCTTTCCATCTTAATTCAAAGTTCACATGTGATTTTCATGAAACTTGTAGTCAATACATATTTCAAAATAGAAATTGCAGATAGTCCTCAGCATTTAATTAGAAAATCTGCATCCGTTACAGTCATTAGATATCAACTTTTAGAAAGGTATCATATATTTATTATTTTAGACTTCAAGGTATGAAATACTTTCTTTAATAGAGGTGTATTGAAACAATGCCTTGCATCAATAGAAAATCCTAAATCCCCTCTCTAACCAATAGATTTCTGATAACACATGAATATGGATTATAATCATGGTAAAGTTTTTCTGTTTACTAAAAACAAGATTTACAATGACATTGAGCACCTGCATCGCTTGGTAAAGACAGAGAGCTTCAGATATTCAACACCTCAATAGCATATTGTCATTTAGATAGATACAAAATGCAACTCATTCCAGTAAACACAAGGCTGATTTAATTTTGTCTCTGTTCACTTTATCGATTTAGTTGGAATACTGCTGAGTTTACAGTGCTGCATACTAATTCTTTCCAGATTCTGCCTTCATTGCTCACACTGAGCATTATTTTATTCTCAGGGTAGTGCCATGGAGCTCAATGGGACACCACCATGTGAGGTACAGCAGCAGAACATGATTCTGGTAGCAGACAGTTGTATACTGGCTTTTATACTAATCTTAATTTATTGTTCTAAAAAAAAAAAAATGGGGAGGAAAAGAGGATGTCTATGTAAATCCTTTATATGCACTTCCAAACGGTGCAGAAATGTTTACAAATTCAGGTTTTAATTTTTAATGAGAATTAACTGTTGGAACTGGTGAGAATCTTTCAAGATTGCTTAAAGAATTATTACTATTTTAAAGGGAATATTCACTTTTGTGAACAAGAATAAATTATGTAGAGACCCCTCTTCTGTGAGACCCCCTTCTTCTTGGTGCTTTGAGTTTAAGCAAGGAATTTTCTAACAATGCTGCAAAATTAAAACAATTATTGAACTTCATGTAATATGCTCCTGAGAACAGAATCTGTGAGTCTTCCTTGCCTCTCATGGAGAGAATATGGAGTGCTATAGCCCACACCGAAGTGCTGTTCCTGTATCTTTTATAATATCAAACAGAGAGTAACATGAGAGCATAATTCTTATTAATTATACTTTCCTCGTTCTTCTGTGACTCCCATCATTATTTTTGTTGTTTTTTAATATAACTACCCTTGCACTTATGTCATAAAAAATTCTGCCTTTTTCTCTTTTTTAATATTTGTATTCAAGACAAACAACAGGAGGTTGAAATCAGGCCATTTAAAAGAAACATCTGCTGACATTTATTCATATGCTACATGTTCCACTTTCATCATTGAATGTAATGATAAACACACATTCCAGTCAATAATGACAATTCCCAGCCAAGCTTTACAAATGGTCTCTTTAACACCTAAATTGACAGCTCGGGAGAATTTGAGATAGAAGCTAAATATGGTACATTTGGACACTATTTCCCTAAGCCTAGAATGACTGTAAGGCTTTAACAAGCACATACACTGTGGGTATGTGGGTATAGTCTTGACTAATACAGGTAAATATCTCATTAGACTTTTGTGTTTTGTAAAGTACTCCTGAGAAAAGAATTTTTTTTCAGGCATGACATTATATTCTTCCTTGAAAAAGAAATCTAATTATATTTCCTTTATACAGGAGAACTAACCTTAATGGAAGCTGAAATTTGAAATAGGTTTCCTTTTTAAGAGAAATGTTTTGTCTGCTTTGGCTTATTATTTCTTATATCAAGCTTGCTAATTGCTATTGCATTAAGATCGTTTCTATAAATTTGCTTTTAAAGCAATATTGTCAAGAGCTAGGATTCTTTATTTAATTCATATGTTTTTGTGTAAGAATGTCTTAGGAGCTGCCATATTGCAAAATAGGGTCTCATTTGAAAGCAGTGTTCCTCAGTCATGGGTAATCAAAGATGGTAAGTATAAAACTATTAGAGGTTTCATGGTAGGAACAAATAGAAATGTCTTATCACTTTGTATGCATATAAATATATTATTCTGAAACAATAATGGTCTCTTTTTGCATTTCTATGTATATTCTTTTCCATTTTAGTTCAGATTGATTAACCTTCTTATAACTGATCATAAACTGATTTTAAGTCAAGCAGAAAATCACAGCTTTTCCAGATTCCTTCATGTGTGAATAGTTTCTCCTTTCAAAACTCTTGTATAGTTCAAAACAGGTCATTCATTATTTAGCAAGAAGGGGGAAATTCTACACACTCTAAAATAATGAATGTAAAAATAATTATAGGATCACAATGTTATCTTGTATAGCATAATGAAAAGTGTTAGACAAGAAAATAATGCTGTATCTCTTGGTTGAAAGAAATTACTGTTCTGAAATCTGTTCAGTTTAGTTTACCATGTTAGAATTGGCCCCATTTATCCTTATGAAGAAGTACAAATATTGAGGTTCACTCGGCAGTCTTTTAATCCATAGACAATTCACTTGGAGTAGAGTAGCAGAAGTCACTGTTGGCAAAAGTTATACACTTTATGTCTGTCTATGGACTGAGCTTTGCAAATTCATGCTGTTGGATGAAGGAGCCAGTTGACCTACCTTTGTCCTAAATGTATGTTCATAGCTTCCATTATTTGTGTTTACATTTCCTTTACTTTCCACTGACACAAAATAATTACTTGGAGCCTAAAGCAGGGTTAAGAGTCTATGCCTTTTAGCATGAAAATTCAATACCTGATAGTGTTTGCAGCACTACAACAGAAATACATTAAAAAATTAATGGACATGTTCAATGTGAAGGTAAGATAACCTGGGATGAGTTTTCACAGGCCAGTGTAGAAAAACTATTACAAATAAAGTATTAAAGTCACAATCATAATATTTTTGTTGTTATTTAAGCATCTTTAAACTATGCCAATGGACCGAAGCTTTGAGGATTTTTTTCTTTTTCTTGAGATTTGTTTTGTGCAAAATAAGTTTGTTACTTTTATTAACATGAATGAATCTTTACTCTGAAGCAAAATAAATTTACAACAGGACTTTTGACTTCTAAATTAATGGAATAGACAAATTCAGTAAAACACCTAGTTTAGCATCATTTAAATCTGAAGGACTGCACGTTGTATTGAAATACAAATCTGTATATCACTGCAAGAGAAATCCAAACCTTGTGCCAGCGATCATAGTAGAAATGATGTGTTAATATTGTGTAAAAGTTAAATGATCTGCAAGTAGATCGTTAAGCAATCAGTCCATGAATATATTTAAAGCTGGAATCTTTGATAAAGCTTGGGAATGAATACTGGCTAGCAAACAGAAAACTGTGCATTTGCTGAGTGTTTCTTATTCAATTGCACATAGTGCAAAAGGCAACTGTAGCCACAGTTTTTGCAGTCATCTAATTGTGGTTAGAAACAGGCTACAGTATGGCCAATAAGAAGATGGATCCTTTTGATTCTCTTAAATGACGAGATTCTCTGCTAAAGTATCAATCCAAGACAGCTGGACTTTACATTTATGAGGAGATACCCCCAGATATATCATAACAAATTCCATATCACAGTTTTCTCTATTAGAAAATGGTTGTTGTTCCCTAGTTTTCTATATTAGTTATGATTTTTCTTCTTCACAAAATATGGTACTAGAATATTGTAATGGTTTTAACTGGAATAAAGTTAATTTTCTTCCTAAGTAGCTGATATAGTGCTGTGCTTTGGATTTAGGATGAGAATAATGTTAACAACATGCTGATGTTTCAGTTGTTGCTAAGCAGTGTTTATACTAAGTCAAGGACTTTTCAGCTTCTCATACTGCCCTGCCAGTGGAGGTTGGGAGTGCACAAGAAACTGGGAGGGGACACAACAAAGACAGCTGACCCAAATGAGCCAAAAGGGTACTCCATACCATATGATATCAGGTCCAGTATATAAAGTGGGGAGGAGTTGGTTGGGAGGGGTGGATTGTTGCTTGGGAACTGGCTGAGCATCAGTCAGCGGGTGGTGAGCAATTGCATTGTGCATCATTTGTCTTTTCTTGGGTTTTATTTCTCTCTCTTTTTGTTGATTGTGATATAGTAACCATGAAAACCACAAATATTAGACTTTCTGTTACTGGAAATGATGTCCTGCTTGCATAGTAGTGGTCTAAACACATGCAGAAACAAAATCTCATTCATGTTGTAAGTCAGTCTTCTAAATCAAATTCAGAAATTACTTCTGAATGAGTAGCTTCTTTGTTTACCAGTCCATGGTAAAAATAGAATTTAAAAAAAAAAAAATAATAAATCAAGATTTCTAGAAAGAAAAGGACTTTTCCTTGGTCTTCATACTGGTCAAGTTAGAAGGTTTAAATCCAAGTGAGTGTTTCATTGTTTTAACAAATCTAGAAGCTTTGCTAGAAGCTTCTGACATCTGGCTTATCATCAAGAATCCAAGCAAAATTATGTGATGGGCTTTTTAACTTAGAAAATGTCTGCTCTTTACATCCTATGTCTTTCTCTAAACATGCTGGTGAAAGCTTTGTACTGATAAAATTTTGTGTTCTAGAGTAGAATAGCTCAACTCTCTTCCACTGAAAGGTGTTCTGGATAAAATCCAGGACCATCGTTTAGTTCCTCAGTGTTCAGAACTGATAAGTGAACACTTATACAAATAGTCCAATAATTTTACAAAATCAAAATTTTATTCTTATATTTTAAAAATATTTTATATAGGCTCTGAAAACAGTTGAGAACTGACTGCTACTTTGCCAGCATGTGGCCGCTAATATACTTATAAACTACACAGGTATGTTTGTGTGTTCTGCTTGGTTTTTTGCAGTTATTTCAAGGACTTTCAGAAGTTCTCAGGACCACTGCTGCCCACTTGCTCTAATCTCAGTAAAATACTGAACATTAATGGACTGTCAACAGAGCTCTCAGTGCTACCTCTGCTTGACACAGAACACAGTGCCTACATGAGGGCAAGTGAGGGACAGAAATCTGCACAATTGTCACTGTATTAATTTCAGAGAGTATTCTCCACATATAGTTTTTCTTTTTAAACCCATCTAAATAGTAGATGATGTAAACCTTCAGGTTAGCCAAAGCTGTAGTCATTTATGGGTGAGTTTCCCCCCTTCTGTTTTTTTGGGGTTTATTTTAAGATAGAAAGGAAACATATGGACTCAATTTTTAAATGCTATTATTAGGCCAATTCATAAGCTTGATTGCAGTTATGGGGGTTTTCTTCTGAAGAAAACCCCACAAACAAATACTAAAATTCAGGTTATTTAACTTTGATTGCCATGCTAATAAAAATGCTTATATTAAACACATAAAAATTTATCTGTCTTAATAATAAGAAAAAAGGAATTCAGAAGAACAAATTCTGCCAATGAATGTTTCATGACTTCTAAATGGATATATTTTCCAGTGTGCACTAGAAAGTTAATATGTTCTCAGAAGATTTCTTTAATTTAGTTGTTGCTAATTTATTCACACTAATACAGGAAAAAAATACTGCAAAATTTTTCATAACAAAAAACTGTGCATATCTCTGTGTTTTAGCTGGCATGTGGTTCTACACAGATGGTTTGGGGCTTTCTTTGCTGCAAAACAGATGGGCCTCCACTGTCCCTTACCAATCAAAAAAGAACTTGAAAATATAGGAATATCTTTACTTCCATTGTGTCCTGTAATTCAAGAAATTAAATGCCTAAATATATAAATATGACTTCCTGTGTAAAATGATGGAATATCATATGTTTTATTTAAACTATTTGTCTATATTTAATGTGAAAACTGTTGGGTCGTAGTGGTTTTCTTCCAAACAATAACTAAATATTACAAAAAGTATTGACTAGAATGAGAGCAATTGCTGTTAATCTTAGCTGTGTGATATTGTTGTATTTGTACTTTGCTGATACTGTTTAAATTTATTTTAGATGTGATACGATGTCATTCAAAATAATTACCAACTTAAGAGAGCAGCTTGTTGACAGATCATCTTTTATTATTTTGTTCACATACTACACTGTATGACAGTAGCACAGACATTTATAGTATGAATATCAACTAACTTTGTTTTGTTCTGTGAGCATTTGCAATGGGAAGAAGAGTGTATTTGGGGCATTTTTTCCTATTAACACACCATTTCCTGACACATTTTGGAGAAATGAGATGAGGCAACAAAAAATACTCCTGTGGCTATAATTAAAAGTCCCAGAGGACAGAGGGAATTAGTCTGAGTTACTGGTATTCACCTTGAAATCCAAATATTGCCAGTGCTGAAGGAGTATATTTAGTGATCGTCGTATTACAAATGATACTGACCACATGAGTTTGGGCCTGTGTCTTCAATACAGCTGCCACTGATCCCACAATTCCCACAAAACCATTGCAGTTTTTATCACTTTTTTGGCTGAACATTCTGAGGAAATACTCTCTGGAAAATGGTTTCTGATAAACCTTATTAATATGTTTTATGCCGTACCTCAAAACCCCCACAAAAATAGATGAAGCTGCACATAGGCTCAGAAATCTTCTGACCTAGATCTGGCTGCAGCAATCAGTTGAAATACATAAAGACTACAATGTGAAAATATATGATATCAGTTTAATAAGATCCTATTCCCTTACACTTTAGCATATGGCCATACAAGACTTTTGAGCACAGTGGACATTCTCTTTTAAAGATGTTTTACAATCTCAGTGACAGGCAGAGAAAAGTTCCTGAGTTACATACTTATTCTTAAGTAACTTTTTTTTTTTTTTTAAATTGAGCTTCCTTCCAACTATAGAAAATTAAGATAGATAGTCATTTCAGAGCATTACATTAAGGTAATATATCTATTATAATGGTCCAGGAATTATAACAGCATAGCGTTTCTATCTGTGCCTTGAAAATTACAAATCTAGTGCCACTTAACTTCATTAATGATGTACATTTTAATGATCCAGTAGCATTGTGTGCAAAGGAGTAACATCTTGCTGTGTCTAACTTAAAGGAGAAAGAGGCAAGTCATGCAAGTCGTTTTAAAGCATGCTGATTTTATCGAATACATGGCACACTAAGCAACAGAACATCTTTTCTTTTCCTCTCCAATCTTTATTAATATTTATAGTTTAACTTTTATTTGGTACATATTGTGAAGAATATATTTTAAGAGCAGACTTATAGCTGGCTGCAATACACTGTCTTTTCTTGTGTAGGTGCAGAAAAACTTCTAATTGCAGGTGATGTTATTTTTACGTCAATCTACTGGAGTTATTTCTTTAATTATCATTTAAAGGGTGAAAAGTAACAGATTAAATAGTCATATCACAATAGCTCTTTAAGATTCTATACATATTAATATTTTTTGAGCCCATGAAGATATAAAAATTTATTTGGTCATGCCAAGTATTGAGATTCAAGAATGATGTGCTCCAGTTGATGACAGGGTAAGAGATATTTTGACACAGATAAATACTAATTGCTATGCATCTTACAGTCCACTCTTTAAGTGAACTCTACAGTAACACTGAGAATAGTCTTGAGACAAATTCCATAGCCTTTCTGAATGCAAACATTCTATTCAGGATGAATGTAGCAGACTGCATGAATGGAAAAGGACTGTACAGTGGGAAAAGCAGGAAGGATGAGGACTCCATAGTCACATAACTAGGGTCATAAGCCAGCAAGGTTAGCGTATGCGTAGTGCAGTGTGATTCACTCTTGGATAGGACTTTGGAACTCTTCAGTGGCTTTTTATGAGGACTAGAGAAAGACCATTGATTGCTACCGAAGGGAATTTGTCTAGCTTTCCATGCAGAAAAGCTAACCAAGAATGGAGATTTGAGGAAGGATGGGGTCAAAGGTCATGTGACTTGTGGAAATTTGGGGGATAAAGAAAAGAAACTGCCTTTTCTTGCCCACTCATTAGGTAAAAGCAACACGTAGTCCATTTAACCTGTCCTACTTTTTAATATACATATGCTAATAATCACCTTGATACTAATTAGGGATGGTTTCATTCCTCAAAAGTAGATTTTTTTTTTTTAAAGTAGAAATGCTTAAACTGTGCTCACTGAATATGCAGTAATCAAATTCATGAAAGTCTTCATGTGGTACACAACGGTATTAATTATATATAAGTGAGTGGAGCACAGCTGAACTACTGGCTCTTTTTTAGGATCTCCTTGACATTTGGGTTTTGATGCTTTTAAGACTAAAATTGTTTGGCTCAGTTCATAAGTTCTAAAGGTACAATTTTTTTTTTCTCTATATCACAGCAAGAAATGCAGAAATGTACTGAATATTTTAGAAAATAAGTAGAATGACTATAATTTTTTTTTATCAACCTTTTGGAATATATTTCAAATTACAAATGGCAGGGAAATCTCATATAAAAAAATCAAATACAATTAAAGCAAGTGTCATTTTCTCCCCATTTGTACTTTATTTGCCTTTCATAAAAGCCTGTAAAGGAACATTTTGTCAACTAATAATTTTAAAAATGTGACTTGTGATTCAAAGTGTTAAAACAAAGGATGTTTTTTCAGCACATGTAACACAAGAGGTTTTTGCAGCACAGTTTCAGAACTTTCTTGGTAAGAAACCTTATCTAATCCTGTTTCATCCTTTAAAACTGCCTACACACTAATCTCAAGGGACAAATTTAATACTTTGCAACAAAGGGAATACAGCCCTTTCAGCTTGAATAGAGGAATTGTTAGGACACCATGTGAGGGATGAATAACATTATAATGTTGCCTTTTACTCGTCAAAAAAAAAAAAAAAAGTGTTCTCTTGAAACAAAAAGATTAGACCTTCTTCCTTGGGTTAAATTTTTTGACCCGTGCTACATCCCAAGACACCTATTTTACTGTTGTATTTGGGTCTTCTACCTCTTGTGAAGTAAACACTGAGCAAATATAAGTAAACAGTTTGTTTTAGCTGAAGATAGAAAAGCACAATTTAATTGAGTTTTGATGATAGATGTGCTCCAAATGGTGCAAACATCTTTGACATGGTAAAATAATATTGTCTTATGGCATGTGTAACACTACATAAAGAATATTAGTTTAGCGCTTTCTGAGTTTACAGCATTTAAGTGAGAAATGACAAAAGAAAGCCAAATGATCTAATGTGGAGAAGAACAAATAGAATTGGGTAACTTAGTTCTTTAGTAATAAGGATAAATAATAATTTTCCTTATCAATTTTTTAAGACTAGCATTTGAATTTGTACTCAAATAGCCTTTTTCTTATCTTATTTTCACATCTTAGAGCTGTGTAGTTATTTCTTTTTATAATCTTGTCCAATATGTTGTTTCTACATTTTTAGATTGCTCCATCTTTTTTAAAAAAATATGTATTTGTGAGCTTATAAGTCATCTTTCCTAAAGATAAGGCTTTTCTTGTCATGATGTAGGTATAATTTAACATTGTATTTAATTTAACATTTTCTCTACTTTTATGTACATCTTCTCTTCATATACTATAGGCAATTTGTACCTAATATACTGTATTTATTGTAAATATATTATTGCAGTTATACTTGGTTAGGATAAAACATAGAATAATGTAGTAAATAGACCTGTAAACTATTTTTTTCCCCACATACAATACAACAAACTATTTTTTTCCCCACATATAACAATGGAGTTTTGGAGAAATAGCAATGGTATTACCAACTAGATTATACCGAGTCTGTCTCGCTGTTATACTGAAACAATAATTACTCCTCTCATCTTGTTGCCTCTTGTCAAGAAAGAATTCCATGAACCAATATGTGGTCAGCATTGAAAGTTACATGTTGCTGGTGAGAAGATGGAATATTAAACTCTGGACCTAAATATAAAACTAATATTCTCTTCCCATTTGCGATAACATTAGATTATTTTATCTCTGATTGTTGAAGTGGTGGAACAATTTCCTTAAAACCAGTTTGAAATCAAATACCAATCCTAAACTCAACAGTAAGGTTATGCAGTTCTTACAGGTATCTCCTGGATGGTATGGATTGTCTTGCCACCAAGTTGCCAAAACAAATTGTATTTTTCTAGTTCTTTTAATTCAGTATACATTTAAATGCGGAATTATAACTCCAAAATTATTATTTATTTTCTTTACTTTACATTGAAGTAAAATAAAACTTGTGGATATATGCAAAAATCTTTCTGATTGGTTGCCTTTAAGCAAATAATTTCCATAAGATAGATTGTCCTTCTGAGAATTTATCTCACTGTCTTCAATGCTTTTCATGGGCACGAGCTGCCAGCCCACTCTTGATGGCGTGTATAAGAATGAACAAGATATTTAAACTCTTCATATCTTAATGTTTCCCATTAAAGACACTCATTTCAGTCACAAGGATAATAAACCCTACATCAACACAATTCTGTTTTCTTTAAAACAGAACATGAACTGTGGTGGTACTGGGTGCTTTATTTGCTCATATATCTTAAGCACTGCCTTCTCTATTAAGATTCATCTTTTTTCTGTTTTAGACAACTTCTTCTTGACTGTGCCAAAAATTGTGGTCAATTGGGAAGCCAACCTAGTTTCAATTCTTTTAAAGATAAAAGGTCCAATAAAAATTAACAGGTCTAATTATTTCCTGCCTTGCTGCTTGTAGAGTTATTACATTTGTATAGAGCGTACACAAAATGCTACCATTTTCATTTGTTGCATTTTGTACACACCTTATCCTTACCTAATGTATTATTTTAAATGAAAGCAATGAAAAATTAGACCCACAGTTTATACAGATAGAGCAGTATGTTCTCATTTATTTCAAAGTGATTATATGCATACTAAGCCATGTTAGAGGTGTACTCAGCTTAATTAACAAAAAAGAGGGAAGGGTACGAGTACTAACTACAGTCATTTGTATCAGCAAGTGCAAAATACCCTAGTATATCCAATTCAAACCTTGGAAGTCCTAATCCAAAGCTGGGGAATTACACCTTACTACAGCAATTTCCAGCCTATGGTGACAGGAGAAAATTACCAAACTTAAATACATTAAATTGTCTTTATTTTCAGTGTAAATTGCCTATATATCTCTACTTCCAATAAAAAGGGTAATGATTAAGACTTTTTACTTTTAATTGAGTGCTTCTTGTTACTGAATAAACAAAGGGTTTTTAAAGACAAAGTGGTCATCTCCTATATTTTTCTGATTACTGTCAGTGACATTGACTATTCTAAAATTTTTTCACAGAAGAATAGTGTAAAGCTTTGACCTAAAGCAAAATCCATGGTCATCACACCTGCCTTTGTACTAACACAGCTGCATGGACAGCAGTTACAATATTTCTGTCATGATTTTTGAAAACAGACTGCAGATGAGATGTTTGCTAAAGATTTGAATCTTCTCTAGAAGCTTATGGACTATCTCACACCAAATTATACATGAAAACACCGAGTACCTTTATATAGGACTATAACTTTTTTCTGGGAGATTATTATAAATTATTCTCCATCAAACATATTCATAAAGTTTTCTTATGTTGTGAATCTGGGTGACACTATGGAAAGTGAATTTGGTTAAATTGGGATTACCAAGAGCTGGTGGGCAGTCTTCATGACTGGAATGTTACAATCACAGATGTCCAGATGAATTAGGAAAAGGTCCCTAAAGTTGTCAGTTTATATTAGGCACCATCCACAGACAACATTCTCAATTAATAACATAGGTATGTATTCAGGCTTATTTGACAAAGCTGGGGTAAAATATGAGGGAGGCTGACTTGAAGGAAAAATTAAGACAGAAATATATTAAACTAGTAAATTTTAAGAAGTCATTATTAGTGGCAAAAAAATGTGGTTCAATAATCAAGAATGAAAATAACTTTGAATAATATTTATTATGTAGGCTGAAAATTCTAAGTTGTTCTGTGAATTATCAATAATGGAAATAAATGCAATTAATGTAAATTAGAAGTCAAAAGGTGAAAAGAATTACAAAAGGAGCTAAAGACTTAATGGAAGATTCCATGCCCAGCATGACTTCCTTCAATATGAGGATTAAAAGAATACTCATAACAAAATAAACTAATGCTGCAAACATACTAGGTAATGTTGATAGAAATAATAAAATCACATAATGTATTTAAATTAATATTTCTAATGGTTTGGGAAGAAACTAGATGACATTTATTTCATAAAGCAATAATGGTGTATTTATAGTCTGCTGTGCTAGAAATTCATACAAGCAAAAACCTTCAAGGGATAATATTTTTTATCAACAAAT
Source organism: Antrostomus carolinensis (assembly GCF_000700745.2). Classification (NCBI taxonomy): domain Eukaryota; kingdom Metazoa; phylum Chordata; class Aves; order Caprimulgiformes; family Caprimulgidae; genus Antrostomus; species Antrostomus carolinensis. Next base: position 67,382 of record NW_010334789.1, on the reverse strand, counting down.
ACAAATGACTTCCATCGTCCGAGCATGTAGCTTCTTACTAGAGCTTGCTTTCCACAGAATGGAAATTCAGAAAGTGTAGGAATATTATAACAGTGCAGCAAGAAAGAGAAGTGAAGCAACCCAGATTGTAATAGACCACTAACATTTTAATATAAAGAATGCTTGTGAAAAAGCTGATAGGAAATTCAGCTGTCAAAGAATTAAGATATAATAGTTCCAGTGAGCATGAGTCTACAGAAAATATGTCTTTTCAGATAACACTAATTTCATTTTTGATGAGATTTCAAGTATCATTGTTAGCAGTAATTGTATAAATGTAAGAGACTCCAGACATTAACGAACTGGCCAGCTGACAGATTAAAAAAATGGACATCAATGCAAAATAATTGTCAAATGGAACATTTCTAGTGTGCTCCCCTGGGGATTAGAACAAGTCACAAAGCTTTTCATCAGAGATATTTAAGTAATATATCACCCTGATAAAATTTCCAGGTGAAACAAAACTTGGTAGAGTGATAAATAAAGTCAGAGTAATTTGATCTTTTTGGAGGGAAATACAAACCCAAAAGGGACCACCATGGTCCTCCTCTCTGAACGTTAACATAGATAGCAGCTGACTTCTCTGGATCAATGTATTTGAACTAAAAGTCCATCTCTCAGAAAAATAGCCAAGCATGTTTATGAAAATGCTCCAAATAATCCACTGCACTGCAAAAAACTACTGCTATCCTGAGCAAATTGTTACAGTAGATACTTATCCTAATTATTTAAAATGAGTGCTTTGAATTTGTCTGGCTTCAGGTTACAGTCATCGTCTTGCAGTTACAGCCAGGCAGTTTTCAGTGAGCTGACCAGACTTCGAGGTACTTCTCTCTCCCTTTAGCATTAGACAGTTGGAGTTATTACTTCCCTACCTCACATAGCCGCCTATGTGGCTGGGGTGATGGGGTGAGTCTGGGCAAACATCTTGGGCCTAAAGTTTTTCTCAAATACTCAGAGTAAGTAATTGTCAGCGGTAGAAATATGGTAGCTCAGTCATGTTTCCACTGAGACCAAAAAAGACCAGGCCTTTAGTACAAAAAGGACAGCAGAACTTTGCTGAGCACATACCATTGATCTAATTGATCTATGGAAAACAACAGCAGACTTCATGCTTCTAATTAGCTTTACTTCAGTTTCTGTGCAGAGATCCCAGAAATTAAAATACATGTAAATATACCAGTTTAAGTAGCAACAGAAATCAGAAGGGGGCATGGAGAACTGTGATCAAACAAAAATCCCCTAAAAACCAGACAGAAAATTCATAAGGTTCTGCTTCATGTAGAGCAGATTTCATTCTTTGAAATGTTCAGGAAGAAATATTGTTAGGCTAGCTAGGGGCACTTGTTTGGTAATTAAGTTTCTAAGTATAAGCTGTTCTCCATAATGATAACTTTTCACATTAAAAAGTGGTTTAGAGAGATTGAGGCTATTCAACAGTTACTAATTTTTGAATTGAAGTTAAGAGTATTCAGGTGTTCTATAGATGGATCAAAATAAAATCAACTGAAATCAAAAGTTGAAGAGTATTCACAGAATAGTTCATAGAATAGTTTGGTTTTAAAAGACCATTACAATCATCTAGTCCAACCATTACGATCATCTAAAATCCACCAGCAAAGTGCAGCATTTAAATCCGTAACTCTCAATATTTCTTATTAGTTTCCATCTGCAACCACCCTGGAAATGTAATTGGAGAACTGTGAAAGCTTATCAGACATGCAAGTGCTATGGATTTCATAAGTGGTTGAGCTCTAAATGCACGCACTTCTACTACTAGGCAAAAAGAGCTACATACAAAAGAGGAGACATTCCATTCTGGCACATGTTGTCTACACTTAGGCCCTTGATCAAAACAAAAGATTTATTTTAATCCTTTTGAGAGTTGCAATATCTCACCTTTCTTAAATGTTTTTGTGGTTTAAAATACATCAAGGGAACATTCAATATCTCAGAGAAAGATGCAGTTCAGCACATGGATAAGAACTTTGAATATAAACTATTTTTTATACAGCATTCAAAAGATATAAAAGCAATTGGTAATCTGACTTTAACAGTATGAGGACCCTCTTTGTAGAACCACACCTAGCACACACAACCTTCACGTTACCATTCTATTCTTTGTTATTTGCATAGTCATAAAATTTATAACCCAAGATCCCCATTTCTTACATGGAAAACATTTAAATAGGATTATTCAATTAGGTATAAATTAGCTACCAACATTTTTTAAAAAGATAAATCATTGGATGGAGAGAAAACTGAATAGCCACCTCAATCTATAGTTTATTGAAGTAACAAACCAGCTGATTCTATGACTGCAAAGGGGACTGATGCAGTCCAGTTTTCTTCAATCTCTGATTCACTCAAGATGAGAAACTGAGGTAGATAAATTATTTATGAAAGCCTGAGATCTATTTATTCTAAAATCTTTAAAGAAAAAGATCAATTAGTTTCACTCAACATAAATAATTCCTATTTTGTTAAGTAAACCAGTTAAGAAAGGTTTCAAGGCAAGTAAGCAATTGCCTATGATAGCAGACTGCCAGAGAATACAATGGTAACTACTTCGCTTACTTCACTTTTGCTAGGAGGTTGTTTATTTGCACACAAATTGTGCTTTCCTGAAGAGTTTTCTCATTTATCCAAAACAGCTAATAGTTTTCCTTAAGCAATAAATTTTAATTTCCTAATTTTTGCATTTAACTCTTTTCAAATTTATGTACAAAACTAACTTCACTCAAATCCAGACTATAATACAACTATTAAACTCATGCCTTTTCTAAGAGAAATAAGGTAAAAATTAAGAACTTGAATAAATATATGTAATGCTATCTTAATTTACACAATTAGATTGTGTATCTTCTCATCTAGCAATAAGAAATATCGTCTCCACTTAACATTCTGGTTTCATTACAAATTACAAAGAATCTATCAAGATTAAAGTTTATCAACCAAAAAAAGCAAGCCAGTTTTAGCTTGGGAAAAACCACTTTGAGAACAATAAAGCTTAAAAGTTATTTTGAATTATTGCTTCAAACTTATTTGTATTTCCTTCAGATTTTTAGAATTATTTTATGAAGAAATGAGGGATTTATAAAGCCTCATATGAGATTTTGAAAGTCAACAATTATTTATTAAAATAGTATTTGTCTGGTTATAGGTTGCACTGCTACAAGACTAGTTACAGTAGACTAGTTAAACTAAAATAGTAGCAAAAGGGTAAAAGAAAGGAAAATGAAATCTTGCATGTGTTCTCAGTCAGCTCTGCTTACTTTGTAACACAGGTTTCTGCTGTTTCTTCATTGTTGTCAGTGCTGAAAAGAACATGCAGCCACAGAAAAAAAAGTTGAATTCTATTCCAGCTTGCACTTCATCCGCAACATTGTTTACTAACGTACTATTTATCAAAGAAGATTTGCATCTTCACAGGCATTCATACGGCAGATGTCCTTGCAAACTCCTAGTGTCTATCTTAGGGATAGTATCTTTATTTTCTATTGGTATGCATGCTGCTACCAGACTTTGATATCAAAAGGAGAATTTACAATGCTGGTTTTTCAAATGGGAGAGAAAAATGGACAGATTTAATCTTGAGAACATGAAGAAATAATAATAAACTTCCTAATAATAGTTATAGGTAGCTATTCTCCAGAATAAGAGTAAATGATGGCAATTCAAAATTGAAGATCTTTGCATAGCACCTATAATACATAAGTCTGTCCAAACACTGCTCCAAAGCAGCTAACCATTCTTCTGCTTTTTCCACCTCTACTCCAGCTGCAAGAACCTGCATCCCTTTCAACAACTACACTTTTATCTTCACAAATGACCTGAATGGCCCTGTGGCAAAAATGGAGCCTTAGGAAGCTTGTAAAAGAAAAAGAAAATCCTGCTGGGTTATAAGGTTGGTTATTCCCTGTCAAGGCTGAGTGGATGCCATAGAGAATACTGATCAAACCTCCAAGTGAAAGTGGTGGACTGAATTATTTGGGCCTCTCTTGTAGTCTGCAGTACATATGAACCTTGCTTATTTTGCATATCTGACCTTTACAGTTGTTGTCCAGTGGAAATACCCATTAGCTACTTTGTGTGCAAATAATTTCAGAGAAAGTGACATTTCTCTAGTGAAAAAATAGGAGGAATAACTCCTTGAAAGAAAATTGTTTCAACTTTTGTATAGAAGACAACTCAGAATTTAACTCTAACATTTTTCCTATGAGAATTCACTACTAGTGTACAACTATTCCACATTTAAATCCAAATTTGATTATGATAAAATATACTCAGCTGTTTTAAATCTTCTGGTTTGAGTAAACTGTCAGTCTATACAACTACTGTGCTTAGTGTATTCACTTCAAGGAAAATTAAATTCAAGTTTAATAATTAAAATCTAATTAATATTTGGAAAAAATATTTTCCTACTATATATTTAGAAAACAAGCAGCACTATATCTCTAAGCATTTTTAAAATACATCAAACTCAAATTTCCCCATAAGAAGGATATGTCATAATCAGGAATGCAAAAATATATGTATCACAAATCAATTGCTTAGTCCTCTACTTTTGTATAAATTACTTGATATTTGTGGTTTAGATTTTTTTTTTTAATCAATTTTTAAATAAACAAGGTGGGAAATTGTTCTCCTGAGGCTTCATTAAGGTTTTATAAATGCTTACAACAATTAAGATAGATGAAATAAATATATTTATATTGCTTCATTCAATGGTTCATCATGCTCTACTGTTTAAACAGTGAAATACAATTAATAAATTGTTAGATAATTTTTTCTTGTTTTATTTGAAAATGTTTTGTCATATTTTAACATACCATTTTTGAAGTAGCAAAATAATTTAATGTATAACATTAATAAGCGGTGATAGACTTTACTATAAATACTGCCTCTGTTGCCAAGTAAAGTTACATACAAAGCAGAACATTGCAAACATCAGTTCACTCATTCTACTGGTAGGGAAAACATAGGCCTTTTGTATTATTATTTATGTCTCTTTTTTTCTGTGGCTACATGTCCTATAAAAATACCTACAAAGCAAAATTAAAATAATAATTGCTCTTTTTGAAGTATGGTTTTTTTAATGACAGTGGACTGTTGGTGCTAGGATTTTTCCAACATTTTTAGGGGTAGTAAAGTACATCCCTACAGCTTCAATACGCTGTTATTTCATAGGCAGAAATTCTTAGTAAACAAAAGGCCAGCAAAAGTGTTGACCATGCTGAAATGGCATCTAAAATGGTTCTCTGTCTAGTGACTCGCTCAAGAACCTTTTGATACAAATGGAAATTCTCTCACTGATGTCAGCTTTCATTTAATTACTCTTATTAAGATGGCAGTTTTTCAAAACAGAAGGATTGATCAAAAAATATGGTTAAAGTAAGCAGGGCCTACAACTATTTGGTGAAAGTGTAGCACCAGTGAGATTTGTGTGAATCCAAATCCGGCACGTCAGCTTTACACATGTTCCACTGGTTTGAATCTCTCAGAATAAATGCAAAAGAAATAATGAGCTCATTGATCTTATTAAATGTGGTGTAGGCTCCAATTTAAAAACTGAGCTACAGGTACAAAGGAAATTTATGGTCAGAATTGCATCATCTCCGAATCACAAATTCCTTTACTACATTGCATTTGAGCAGGAATTTTGGGAATACAGCTTTGGAATTAAATACCTAAAGTCTTTTAATGTGAGCCACTAAAGGGAATTCATTGTGAAAGGGAATTCATCATGAAAGGGAAAGTGTACATCTGTGAATTTAAAAAAAATAGGTGTAACAAAATGGTTAACCATAAGACAGCAACCAGGCTTTCTTTGCTTGTTCTCACTGCATTTCATTCATAGTGATTATTGGCAGCACTCAGTGTGTGGGGTTTATATATGTATTTATAGATATATACATATTATTTATACAGGAAGCATAGGCACTTGAAAATAATTTTGTTTTCTGAAATCATTCTACAAAGTCAAATTTGTCCCTTTTAAAGCTGCAGCTTTTGAACTAGAGACATCAGAACTGGGTATGTGTTCAGATTTGTCTAAAAGTGCTTTATAAAAAAGAAAGTGTAGTTTTCTAAGTGACTTAATTAAACTGAAAAAAAATCCTTCTGTTCTAGCATTACCCAGACAATGCTACAAAGCTTACTGAGTCAGTCAAATTTGAAGCTCAAGTCTAACACAACTCTTTCTTTTAGAAGTAAAACCCTTTGGCTCACATTAGTTTTGCAACTTGTGTTATCATAATATTATAAGAAATTGTAATAATATAAGAAAAAGAAGAATTGTTCTGAGCAGTTTAAGCCTTCTTAAGAACTGGATTATGAATGATTAAAATCAGAAGATTAAATTGGCTATTAAACGTCTAAACTTCTCACACATCCTCATTTTAGGTACTTCTGTGTCTGGTGAACTAGACTAACAACAGAATGACACAAAAATCCGATTTAAGTGTCAGTCAATGCAATGCAATTATTTTGGTGTTAAGATGGAACATTAGTGTATTTTGTAGTAGAAGTTAGAACATTTTTGTAGCATCATGACACTTACTACATCTGTCTCAATAACTACCACAGCTTTGCTAAATAAAAGAATTCTATTTAAAAACAACAAAAAAAATCAGCAAACTAAAAAAATGAATAGGCTTTTTTTAACTAAACTGTCACCATACAGATTGGATATTGATGAAAAGGAAAAAAAAAACTTCATCAGCTTCTGTGAACTGGGAGGACCTATGTATGTCTATAACTATGTATCTCATTCTGGCCACAGAAACTGGAGACAGTCAGTAGTTTGTATCTAACACAGAACCTGTGAAAATGAGATCAGAACTAAAGCCTGGTGATTTCAAAATGACTGAGGATGACTTGTCCTTTACAGTACCACAGCTGCATTTCATAACAGAAGAAAAAAATAAAGCAAACTATAGCAGATACTTTAAGAGGAATAACCATGGTGGTGGTGATGAACAAGTACTTTGTCTCCTGTTCCTTCTCTGCCACAGACTCCAACTACAAATACTAGCCCATGTGATGTTAGACAATGCATAAGAAAAATGTTGGACAGATGGATTGACGATGGCACCTACTAGTACACAGCACATTCTAGCTAGAATACAGGTGTTCATGCTTAAACTTGCCAGGTAGTTAGGAAATAGTTGAGACGGGGGGGCAGTATCCATGCTGAACAGAGGAAAGAAAGAGGAAGAATGATCCTCTTCAGGGCTTCTCAGTTAGACTTCAGCCTCTGTAAATTAGCATGACAGATGTATGATCTGGGAATTTTTCCAGATTAATTTTTTAAGAAATTAAAGCATCCAGCACTGGTTATGCTAGGAATTATTTGTTTTTACATTTTTTTTCTTCTTCTGTTCTGTCGTAATGCCATGAACATTTACAGATTCACTTTGATCCCACCCTTGATTACTTGAGAACTTGGACACCAGGACCCAAAGAGTAAAACTTCCTTTTCCCATTTCTGTTCCACAAACACCAAATATCTGTTCCACACTAAAGTGTTTGGATTGATATGTATAAATCAGCTATGTACAAGTGCAGGTCTACCACTGAAATTTGGTGAAAGAGGAAATGGCTAACGTGTTTGAGTGCAAATCATGGCCAGAGCATAACTTATTTAGATAGTTGTTTTGTTAATGCACTGTGAGAAGCTAATATCTGTGTACACCAGCAATTATAACCATAGGAAGAAACACAGACCTGCACACTTGTATTTAAAGGGGAACACCGCTAACAAATTTGGGTGAGCAGGTCACATGACAGCATTGCTGAAGGAGGTACTTAAACCCCTTTAAACGTCTAAAGAAACCACCTTAATGCTACTTTTATTTGTGTTACAGCAAACTTGGAAGTGACAAAAGAAATTAGAGTTCTGTTGCGCTACATCGTGTAAAAATGGGATGTCAAAGTCTAAATAGTCAGAGTATAAACAGTAATTCTTTGCATGTGGTGGTGTTTACAGACCACAACCTTCAGGCGTCACAGAAATATAGCAGAGACATGGCCCTAGTTCAAAATAGATTATAAACTAAGTGAAAGAATACAGTTAGCACACTAATGCAACAAATAAGAAATTATCTCTGTTTTCCCGATGACAAACTAAGCTATGAAAAAATTAATAGCTAAATCTATATTTTGAAGGCTTTAAACAATTATTTAGCATAGCTCCTTGAAAAAGGCTCACAAAACTGTCTACCTGCACCCTTGTTTTCTTGAGTAAACTGCCCCAGCTTCCTAAATACAAATTAGTGGGAGTATGCACAGGTACTGAAGTCTTGAATCTGCAAAGTGGTTAGAGCTGAAGTCTCAAAAACATTTTCAAAGCAGGCTTTATCTGTTTTGCCTATAGGATTTAATTCATTTAATCAAATCAAGTCTCATGTGAGGGAATGGAAATAACTCACCATATGTTTGGGAACCTTTTCATCTATTGTAGCTGCTTGAAAGGTAGAAATCTAATCTAACCAACAGTCTGGGCTCCCTGTACAGTTAAGAGAGAGATACAAATATTCCAGAGAGTGAGTCATCCTTTTTAAGACAGGAAGTTTGACATTGTAGAATTGCTTTTCCTTCTCCTTTAATTACAGAGGGAACCCTGACCAGATCAGAATAGATACAAACCCTTATATTGAGTAACATTAGGTGAGATGAATAGGAAGACAATTTCATTACATTACAATAATGAAGCCATGAATGGAACACTATTTGCAGGGGGGCTTTATAAAATTATTGAAGGAAAGAATTCATGCAGTAGGTTGAGATACAGAAGCATTCTCCATACAGACGTAAGCTGCTATATGTGGTTTATTTATCTAAAAGTAGATTAAAAAGAGATTTGTTGAGAGTATAGGAATATGTAAAATTAAAAAAAAAAAAAAGGTGATTTGTTACTTTAACAAAACAAAGTCCAGCATGATTCTGTGAAAGAAAAATGAAGAACCAGACATATTCAGACAAGATGTAAATTCCACACTGAACATGACAACACAACTGGAACTTCTTTATAACTTCAAATCTTTAAATAAAGACAGGATAACTTTTTGAAGAGTATACTAAAATCCAAATAGGTTATTTCAGACAAAATTATTGTAGGGGTCTAATCTAGCTTTAAAATCTCTTCCATCTTGGAGGCCTGCCTGACTGCAAAGCCTTGAATGACAGATATCTTCAGATATTTTCAAACTTTAACAAGATTAACAGGGAAATAGCTTTTGTTACAGAGGAGGCCTAATGTACAGTAAACATATCTGCAATACTGAGACATGCAAATGGTCCGAGCAGTGGATGATTCCCTCTAAGTCCTGTATCCTTGCAGCTTCTAGAAAAAGCAACACCTACATTTTTTCCTTAATTGTCTTATGAAGCGCAATCTTTGTGGTAGAGTTTTAATACTGAGAGAGAACCTCTCATCTTATTCCCCGCCTCTCAACTTATTCCCCAGTCAAACCCATCTTTTTGAAACCATGCCAGTTTGTGAGGAAGAGTGTCACAGCTCTACAGGAACTCATACAATTGAGTTAAGCATGTATTTCCATTTTAAAGGAGTGTTGAAGAAATAGTTTAATTCTATCTGATCTTTGCTTCGAGCCTCTTCTTGCAAATGTCAGTGGTTTTCAATAGAACTAGACTTTCTCTCTTTTATTTTATTTTTGTCACTTATCAAAAATTCTGTGAATTTGTTTCCCTTTGAGTTGATTTACTTTACACGCAGTTTTTGATACCCCCTAAGTTTCTGTTAAACATTTGGAGTTTATGCAAAATGACATATTTTTATTTGCTGTATAGACATTGGGGTCTAGTGATCTCTCACACTGGACACTAGAAGTCAGCTGTGCTTCATGATCAATACAACAAAAAGTTTTATAAGTAGAATGATTATCTCCTTCTCCCTTCCTGTTCCTCAAATGTTTATTACATTTCTACTTTTCACACTATAGACATATTTCAAGGAGCCTATGAGAAAGACTTGAGACAACTCAGTTTCAAACTGTGTCCTGATTATTGCTTTGTAAATTTAAGCAAAGATTCTAACGTATTGTTTACATTTTTTGTTTGGTATTTTTGTTTGTTTCTTTTTTTAACACAGCTATTGCTGTAATGACACTGGGAAAATATGTCTGTTTATTGTAGACCAAATAGTTTCCTTAAAACATTCTAAACACATGCAAAAGTTCATGATGCATAATGATTTGAGTATTTCTTTTAGGTAGGTGTTCTGTATTTCAGAGGATCCATATGTGCTACAAAGAGTGAACAATGAGGAACATTCACTGATTATGATATGATTTTTTTTTGGCAGCCTCTTTCTGTTGCTCTGACAGAATTGTGGTGATGCATTAGTCATTTGCATAGAAAAGATCTTGGTCCATGACAGTCATTTATTGGTGGTGCCATCTGCACTTTTTGTGAGTAGATTCTAAGATTATGAAGTATATTTGGTTCATTGCTACTTTACAAATTTGGATGCAGTCCTAGTCCTTTGCAGCTAACACTGAAAAAATAAATAAAAAAGTGTAACTTGCTTTCTTATTATGAACTAAAGCTTAAGAACTAATTAGAAGGACTGAAACAAAAATTCAATTGAAAAATAAAATAGCTCACAAAGAGCCACGAGTTATTCACTTTATCTCAAGGCACTCAGATTGCTGCAATATATATTTCTACATATATATTCAAAATGCCCATCATTCTTCCTGGAGCTTTTTACATAAATTGTCTGGTACAAAACACCAGTCATAACAGGAGTAAAACTATGGTTTCTCCTCCTTGAGGTCTTATTTGTTTGATCATTTTGTACACGTTTAAGGACAAATCTAATGCTCAATAAGAAAATATTCTTTTTACGACTTCAGGTGTCTGCAAACGGAAAGCATCATACTCAATTCGATTACTGGTAGAAACAAATTCCATAACTGAGTATTCTTCTCTATGACTGCTCTGATCCTATTAAGTACACTCTAGAGGACATAAATTTAAGAAGCATTGTCTGTTGCTGTTGCCATGATAAGACTCACAGAGTTTTCAGATCATTGAATTAATTAGGCTCAGGCACATGCAGGGCTTTTTAGATTAGTGGGCATGTACTGAATCCAGAACAAGAGAAAAAAAAATCTCACACTTTCAGGCTGATTTACAGAAATACTTAGAATCCTTTGTAATTTATGAAAAACAGACCACTGAATATCCAATCTTAACAGTACACCTTAGCTCAGAATAAACTAAACAGTGCTTATTGCTAGAAACAAACTTGAGGATTCCTTGATGTTCAGACATATAAATGAAGAACAGAAAGTGAAATTTTGGCTGCACTGAAAAACAACAGAACTCTCCTTGAGCTAAATGGAGTGGGATTTCCAGCATGGATTTTAAGGCAAAGCAATTTTAATGTTCTGAAAATGTGAAAAAAAATTAAGCACCATTCTCTAACAGTAATTGATACATAGCATCAAGGCTGTGCTGGTTTTGACTGGGATCATTTTCTTCATAGAAGGTAGTATGGGGCTGTGTTTTGGATTTGTGCTGAAAACAGTGTTGATAATGCAGAGATATTTTAGTTATTGATGAGTAATACTTACATAGAGTCAAGGTCTTTTCTGCCTCTCACACCACCTTACGAACATGTAGGCTGGGGGTGCACAAGAAGCTGGGAGAGGACTCAGCTGGAACAGCTGATCCCAGCTGACCAAAGGGATATTCCAGACCATATGATGTCGTGTTCAGTGGATAAAGCTGGGGAAAGAAGAAGGAAAGGAGGGACATTCAGAGTGATGGCATTTGTCTTCCCAAGGAACCGTTACTCACGATGGAGCCCTGCTCTCCTGGAGATGGCTGAACCCCTGCCTACTGATGAGAAGTACTGAATGAGTTCTGTATTTCGCTTTGCTTGCACGTGCACCTTTTGCTTTCCCTATTAAACTGCCTTTATCTCAACACGCAAGTTTTCTCATTTTTACTCTTTTGATGCTCTCCCCCGTCCCATTACAGGGGAGTGAGAGTATGGCTGTGTGGTGCTTAGCTGTTGGCTGGGGTTAAACCACGACAAAGGCATACAGGAATTCCTGCCCAACAGAATTTATGCTACAGTCATAGAGTGAAACAATAACTAGTGAGAGTTAGTAAGCAGAAATGAAAGAATATTGTTTCCACATAGATTCATCCAGACAACTGTATTTCTCCTATTTCCATTAGTTTTTCAGATGCACAGGACACAGTGATTGACTAAATAATTTCTCAGATAAGTTGTAGCATTCATGACTGAAACTCACACACAAGCTCTAGAAGATCTTGCAGTCTTACTTATTTTTCCCATCTGACAAAGGAACTTCTATGCTCTTAGCAATGCCATCTACTAGTTTTAGGCATGGTATTGTGAATCTACTGAAAGTACAAGTTTCTTGCACTGCAAAATAGGAAATATTTGCCTGATATGTTAGGCAAATGACAAGAAATCTAAGAATTCAGATTATTGTTTCAAAATATTTCTGACAACAACAGGAATTTATGACATAATTCTTTGTCATTTTATTAAAAAAAAATTCAAGTTGCTTGCTTTTTTGTTTCAAAGGTTTGGAATATAAAAACTTGATTAATATTTAATCAATAATTTAAGTTATAAAATTTTCAAAATAAAAAATATTTTATAACCCCGTTTAGAGATGACTTATTTTTAAATCACTCCAGTAACATAAGGTGGGAAAGCTAAATTAGATAGATGACTACATCTATTCTGTATTAACTGAGGAAACCAGTGGTTTAATTCTAATTTTTCTTGACATTTTATGTGTTTCAAACAGAAGTTTTAAAAGGCTATACTGAACAGTAATACATTTTTAAACAACTATTCCCTCAACGGTAAATAACTAAGGTAAAATATTATTTCTTCTTTCAAATGCCTATGGCTTTTAAACTACAGAGAAATATTAAGAATCATGATAGCTGCACTCCATTTCTGCCACTTAATTGTTTTTTTTTAAAAAGTCACATAACAAGTAATTTTCATTTTTCCTTTGCAGGACTCCATTTAATCATCCACACCATAACTATAATATACATGTGGAAAGTACATGCTTCAGTTGGTGCTATAAATTTAATGAATACTTCTAAAGCATTCTGGGAACCTAAGAAAAAGGGCCTCATGTAAGTACAGAATACTAGTAGATGTCTTGCTTTCTTCTGCAAACAACAATGCTTAATTGCTCTTCCAAATATGCCTCTCCAAGGGAAGGCAAGACATGTTTAGGGAACACAAGGGGGACCCTCTATTGTGGAATGCTCTAGCAGGCTTTAAGCAAAGGGGTAATAATGACTGAATTTGAAGGGGAAAGTAATACAGAAAAAATGACAGAATACCATTCCATCACATCCTTCCCTTTTGTCGGATGGAGAACTACAGGGACTAACAGCAACGAGGGGTCTTAGTGACGAACCAGTATCAGAATGTTCCAGTTTATTAGATTACACATTACCCGTTACAATATCTTTAACCTGCACAAATTTTGCAGCTGCATTGAAAGGGAATCAAACTTTTAAATGAAAACTATATCATGATTCTGAAACTTATCTGTAATTTTATTTAATTTGGGGGGGAAAGTGAAGATTACAGAATAAATTATAACATTATAAATTTCAACTTACTTATAAAACAAGTTTTTCCAGTGGATATTGTAACACTAATACTACAGCACAGAGACATTATCAATGCATACAAACATGAGTCAAAATAGAACCATATTGGGCAGCATTAAGCTTTGGAACATTCAACTAATGATAATGAAAACTAGCTTATAAAAATTCAAACAGCATTTTGTGAAACTATTATAAAGCTAGAAGCTTGGGAATTAGACAGAGTACCCACACAGCAGGAGAGTACAAATGAACACCTACGCAGATGGCTGCTATAAGAACTGAACAACCACCATTCTATATAATAGAAAGAAGCAAAATGAAGTGCCGATTGTAAGTGGTGCTTAACTTTATTAAGCTAAGAGAACACTATTACTGAAAGTCTGTATCTGACAAAGGGAAATTACTTTGTTGTAATCATGTTCATGAGCTGTCTTGTGCAGTCAAAGGCCTGCCATTCATTTAAATTAAACTGTAGCCTTTAAAATGTTAATTAGATGTTACAGCCAGATGCAATATTGAAGAACCTTTAATTTATAAGTTTCAACCATTTTTCTTGAAACATTCTCGCATGTTTGTAACAGAACAACCAGCACGGATTTGTGACAATATCAAAAGACTGACTTACCATATATATTCCTTTTGTTGTCTTTGATAGCTCTTCTATATACATTAATGAGTACATACAATAAATACCTCTTTGAAAAGTATATTTCTGAAGTAAAATTAGAAGACAGAACTTGACTGTATAATAATATACAAAATTATTTTTAAGAAATTACTTTTCCTAGGTTAGAAAAGACCTAATTGAGAAAATCTACTTTTGCAGCTTTCCTTTGCTTCACCATTCAATATGCTTGAAGTATTCCCAATTTACATGGACAAATTCAGTTTTTTCAGCAGGACCAATTGTAGTATTATGGCACCAACTGTTTATGAAAACAAAACTATTAAGCTGACAAAAGCATGTTCAAACAGTAATATTGATACTATGTGAAATACAAATTGAACCCTTTCACCCACCCAGGAACATTAATCAGAATAAGATTTGTGATACAGAATGGTAAAGCTCAGGGGATGATGAAGTCACTGAAGGAGGAAAAAGTTTCTACGTGGAGCAAGCATTTGCATTTCCTAAGCTCATATTTACATCATCAAAAATATTGACTAGAAATTCTGTTGTCCACCAAACTTTATTACAAAGGTGCTGAGCACCTGCTCTTCCCACTGATTTAAACTTGAGTATGGCTGCTCAGCACTCCAAAAATAAAAATTTCCCATAGTCATGACAACATTAATTAAAAAAAAAAAAAAGTATGCCCAAAACTAACATGTGACTGGGTTTTTATAAGATTGACTTTTTTAAGTTAACAGAGAATGTTAACTTCAAACTGTGTTGTATTTTTGACTCTCAGTTTTCATGTCTAGTATTTATTCTCCTCAAAATTATATTGCAGTATAACTTTGAACAAACAATTTTTGTGTAGACTTCTAATCTTTGTTACAATTGAGAAAGATTTTTTTTTTCCCTTTCTGTTAATGTCCTGTTTGACTTGAGTTGCTTGAAACTAGCTACTTATTAGGTTGTTACTTTCACCAATGCCACAGCCTTGGAAACTATAATAATCACACTTACTTGCACACTATAATCATCACACATACTTGCACATATATCATTGTATATCACATAGAAGGAAAAAATTCTGACAGAAGACTTCTTATGCATTAGACTTATTTTCTTTGTATTCCTAGCCATTCCCAGCTGATCCAGGTTTGAAGGCACTATGTTATTATTTGGATATTTTGTATGAGGTATCAATGCTAGAATATGTGTAACAGGAGAGATATGATACTGTGATGTAATTCTGCAGTTCTAGTACAAGTCTTGTAATCCATACAAATAGAGAATGAAAAAAAAATTCAGAAAAAAAGCCCATAAAAATAAGAAGAAAACGCTGGAGAAAACTTTTGCTTCATTAATTGTTTTTGCAGTAATAAAATTACACATCCCAGCCAGACTGTAATTGGAATCAGGCTTTTCCTCTTACCCAGTCTTCATTATTCTCTTTCAGGCAGCTACTTCCTACCAGTATTATAAGGAAAGCTAGGGTAGTTCTAGACTGTTCCCTGTGTCTATCTTGTCCCTATAGCCTCTTTCTGAACCCCGTTGTTATAGCACATAATGAAATAATTAATCTCATCGGTGTCAGGCATTTGTAGAGCGTCTAGGTGTTTTGTCAGACTTGCACATCCATGACAGTCACATTACTGTAGACCTTTTGCCTTGTAAGATCTGATTCATGTAATGTGGTATACAGTTACTCAGTAGAATTAGACTAGTGAGCTAACTTTAGTTCATGCATTTTAAGTATATATAATTATAGCACAAACACTAGTTTACTGTCACTTTCTTTCTACACCTCATACTGACATTTCCATAAAAGCAATGCAGATTTATTATTCTAGTAGTTAGGGTGGTCTTGAATCCGTGGTGATGTTAGTGTTTTCATTTTAATAGTTATCATGAAAATGAAGACACTGTAAATACAACTATATTTGTCAGATTAAAAAAATAAAATCAGATATTCAGAAATGCATTTTTGTTTTCCTTTTTGGTTCCTTACTTTTAAAGGCAACAAAATATTATGTCAACTCAAGAAAGCTAATCACTTGGATTAAATGGAAAATTTCCTTTCATAAAAGTGCTGCAGATACTTCTGGTAGAAAGAAGACCTTTTCCTTCTTTTTCTTTGAATGATATTCATTCTTTCTTCTCCCTTCCCCCACATTTTCTCTTCCAAAAAGAACTTAGAGGAACATAGAATTCAGCAATATTTCCAGTACATGTTAGTGCTGGAATATTGTCACTACTATATAAAGCAAATATTAGCCTTTTAAAGGAGTTATATTTCAGGGATCAGGTGGGAAGCACAGAAGTGTTGGATGCACCTCACTGTACTGCTGTTCATCCTCAACACTTTGCACAATGTGAGAATGTTTAATAATTCCAACCCAGCCTACAGATAAGAATCTCTGGTGTCACACCACAACCAACAGTGCTTGTGTGAGATTTGTAGTAAAACAATATTCCAGCTGTAGCTTTCATTTACAGAAATAAAACATCAGAATGGAAGGAGGGTGTAGGAGGGGAGAAGATAAACATTTTAGTCTTTTAGCACCATTTATACAAATTACAGTGAAGCTACTAAAAAGTTAATATTGAAAAGTAAGGGAAAAACTGAACAATTAAAGTGTAAAGCTTTTATTTATTTTTGCTAGCTCTTTTAAAAAATTATACAGTTAATATTTAACTTCTAAAGACATCCAGTGCAAGCAGATCACCAAATATATATAACCTCTTTCCTAAATAAAGTATATGGCAACTGTGGGGCAGGCGGTCCTATTTTCTCCCATTAATCATTAGAAACTTCACTTGCAGAAAAAGTCTCAGGGGATATTTCTGGCTGGGAAAAAGATCCTCCCTCCTTGGTTCTAATCAGTCCATCCCATCTGTAATGGTTTTAGAAATTGTTAATGACATAAAGTGACAGTCGAAGGGCTTTTTGGTCTGTCAGTATAGGGTTTCTGTGAGCTGTCTAATAAACTACTACATGCAGTTCTCAAAGCTTCTGGAAAATGATCTGGATTACAAGGGAATAAATTTGATATGCTAGCAATCACAGTTAGGAACTGAAAAGAAAGACTTCCTTAATGCTGTTCTTTCAACTATAATGGTACCAAGATAAACCTGGCTGTGAGACAAACCAGGTAAGAGGGTTACTAACACTTAGAATATAGGTCTCTATTACAGAATACGTAAAATGTACAAACATCTGAAAAAAAAGCTAAGAATGGGAACTTAAACAATCTTTTTGTTAATTTTATTTTATTCTGAATGCAGCTGCGATTCTAAAACCTAGCACTCATGCATGAGGACTTAAGTGGAACAGTTTTACAATATCCTTACAATACACATTGGAACTCTGTGTGCATGTGTATATCAACGTATTTACAAAGCATTTACAATGTTCAAAGATAAATGTGGACATAGACTCTGAAGACTTTCCTTGATCAAAACTTACTGTTTACTGGACAGTATGCCTAATTGGACCCTATTGACATACAAAAACATTTTTATTCCATTCTATCTTAAACCTGGAGAATTAAGCTCCCTAAATCTCACAATGTTGTACTGAATTCAGTTATTTCATATACCAGACTGAAGATAACAGCTAGCAAAAGTTTAAACCATTTCAATTTAAAATGTAATACAAAACTCAACTAGATCAAGGTGCTTAATATTACTTTTAGTACTATATAAACCAAGTAGATTCTGCTTTCTCACAACCAAAAAAATCCTTCTTCTTTAGCTGATTAAAAGTAATGAAATTTTTGCATGAAGGGATTCAGGATCTGGCCATCTGTGTATGCCTGAATAATGTATGCATATTTGTAAATATCAGTCATGTTGAAGTAGGTTAATAATGGATATTGAAATTGGAGTTTTTTTAATTGAAATTTTTTTAAGACAAATTTTACTCTTCAACAACTAAATGCTCTCTTTCCTACTATTTTTTCAGTTTTCAGAAAATTAATTATACTAGTGTGTCAGATAAGTTGGTATTTCAAAGACTGACATAAATGTTAAGTTGCACTCAAGTGCATTGTACCAGAGAAATGCCCCATCTATGTCATTTGTTAACAGCCAAAACTTTTAAAAACTACCTGCATGTGATCTCTGAAAGTCTATATACTTCTGTATTTCCTTCCCAATTTTCTCCTCATAGAAATATTTATCATATTATAATGTAAAATAGGAAACATTAAAATACCTGTTCCTGAGAAATCACATGCAGCATAAGTGTGCTACTGGATGAGCGAACAAACTATATCATTGCCACATGGCCGTTGGTAATGTGATGCTGACAGCTGAAATTCAAACAGGGAGCTTTTTGTGGACACAGTCTACCCCTCACCTCTTAGTTAAATAAGGTAAATCACATCTTCAGGCAGTGATATCTCAACAATTTAAATGTGTCATTCAGATGCTGTCCTCAGTAAAAGCAGTATTTTAAATACTCAGTAGACGCCAAACATCATAATTAATATCTTGGAAGATATTACCATATTGTATTTAAACTGCATATTCAACCACAAAATATCAACTTAATCTAGAGTGTTACCATAGTAATCTATGAATGGTAGAGTTATCATCAGACCTCTCTGTCTGTTTAGTCCACAAGCTATTGCAGCTTAGACAGCAGATCTCCAGGCTCAAGTTCTGATAAACGTTCTTTACCTACTCCTCAATACCCTGGGTTTGCATAGATCCTTCAGTCATTGCTATAAATCAACAGCTAGGAAAGATGAGTATTTTCTCACTTGAAGTCACAAGTCACCACTCACTTATGTGACAAGAGACTATACATTAAGACTTTTGTGGGGGGTGGAAGGTGAGGGGTAAGGATTATGAGCAGTTTTAGGAATTACTTGCTGGGTCAACCTCTTCTTGCAAAGCCTGGTTTCTCTTTATTCTCTTCTCTCTTCATTAGATTCATTATATAGTTCTCCAGCATAAATGTGATTTCCATCAGATTCTTGAGACTCAAACATTGGCTTCCACCCACAAGATTTCAGCTTTCTTGCTGTGTACTTAATCCTCAGCAAGTGTCTGAAACTCCCTATACATTATGCATACCTGAATAAATCATACTGCTTTTTCTCTTGGTGACATCTTTTATCTATTTTTAATTCATCCTCTATTATTAGGCATAATATTTCTGCCAAGTAAATTCATGATGGAAGGTCAAAACATTGTTTTCATGCCATTGAATTTGTTCACATGGGTGACCTTCCTGGCCAAACTCTCAAACCTTTACTTTGACTTTTAATTTCTTCATATACTAAAGGTTGTGTCTGGGGTGCGGGGAGCAGGAATTTTGACTCTGACTCTGATTCTCCTCTTTTTCTAATTCTTTTTCTGTCTCTGTTGCACAAGGACTTAAATAAGCAATGAAACTTCTCTATATACATATGCACTGCATTTAGTCAGAAATATATACATCTTGTGGATTTGGATGTCAAGATAGTTTCAGTTATTCGGTTCTAGTTATCTGAAGCCTAGTTATCGTTAATAGGAGTAAGGGGAAAAAAATAGAAACTGCATTGGAAATATTTATGTTGATCACTAATGAGTAAAATCAATAAGGAAGGAAGTTTGTACCGAGGAATTGAAATATGATATTTTGTAATTTTGACTTTTAGACTAGAGTTGATTGTTAAAAGAAACATCTTGTATTTGTGTTGTATTTTCTTTTTCTTCAATCATCCTACAATAATTATAAATAAATTAAATATAAGAAGTCTCAGTTGTATTTATTTTGATAGTGATTCTAATTCTCTATAAACAGTAGGTAAAACATATGAGAAAAGTTAATCAAGTCAACATTATATTGGACTCAATGTCTAACATTGTTTCTTCCAGCCTTATCTAGACCAGTAAAATATAGTGAGAATCACACTGTCAAGAATTCCCTGGTTATTGCCATCTGCACTGCTCTGTTAGAACTTTTTTTTCTAGGTATAGTGCAGAAGTTCTGCTTTAACTTAAGTGCTGTGTTATTTTAAAAGATACATAAAATCTATCACTCTCTTCCTTTGCTTGTTATCTCTTCTCATTTCTTATCATTCCTCAGAAACATTATATGATGCCTCCTTCCATTCTAGTCTCTCTCCTGCAGTATATTTCTCCTATTACTCTGCTCTCGATCAGTAATTTTTCACTCTCTGCACCTCACTCCTTATGTCAGAATCTCACTGTCCTAGCTGTTGAATAAACACCTACCCACATCCAGCATTGTGACCTACCTTCTTGATGTCTCACGATTGTGTAGCTGGTACTTTAAATTAGCGTGATCAAAACCCATCTTTTGATTTCCATGTTATGCCTTCCTGCTCACTAAGTTCTCTATCAACACCTAGACCACCCCTTACTTGATGTTAAACAGCTTCAGGATTTGCACACGTCAACTTTATTCATAGGAAATTCTGTCAAAATTGAAAAGAAAAAGGGCATTGACTCTTACATCACAAGTCTTCTGTGATAGCCAGAGAAACATTTCTGTTTCACACTGGTTAAATATTGTAAGCTGAGACCTCAAATCTTTTTTTGGTAAGCTTTTTTTGGTTTGTTACTTTGCCCTCCCACGTTCCTGGTTGATGTCTGGCTTTCTTTCCAAGTTACTACATCCTTTTTGATATCTGAGTTTTAGACTCTTTAAGTCAGAGAACATCTTACTATTTGACCACAGAACATTTTACTACAAAGGGAGTCCTATGGAGCAACTCATAGTGAACAAAAGAACCACAAATCCTACAGGTCATCTTGATTTACAGTAAGCCCTATTTTGAAAATTTCAACAGTGCTGGTTGTACTGGTCCTCAGCAAAAGGTGCTAATTCATCCCCAAAGTTCTTGTGACATGTTTTATGGTGATCTCCTACTCAGATCTGAGAAAGAAATGCAGAAAACATTAATATTTTTTATTCCTTTCTGTATGACAGTGACATTTTATGATAATTTCATCTGCTCCTTGAGCTCTCAGAGCCGAAACATTCTGTGGGAGGCAGAATGATGTCATTTTAGTCATAGCATAATTTTTCAGCTGCTAGAACAAGACATATTGTGGCATATTCTTCAGTACTTTTTAAAAGTAGTGAAATATAAACTTAAGGTGATATATTTATGCATGAGGGGGTTACACTGCCTTTTTCAGCTCTTAGAGTTAAATAGCAGATTTAAAGTGACATCATTCCTCCTCCATCAAATATTTTTGCTTTGAAGCCTAAGGACACAAAGTAACCTTGACCAAGTAATACCATTTCCAATGATTGTAACTACAAGAAGGTAAATTGAAATATGAATTTTGTGTTGCATTTGAGTCAGGTACTTAATTTAAACATCCTCCAAAAGATTTTCCATAGGATAAATTGGTCACTTTATCAGCAACTCAGAAATAAAATTAAAGCTAGCTAAAAACCAGGACAAGATTGCAAGTAAAATCACTAAAATCCCCTTAGGAGTAAACAGATTAGAACTAGTGATCATCACACAGGATACAATAAACTGCTGCATTGCTAGCTTTGTGTTGGAGCCAGGGAAAGAACTAAACCAATGGGCCTTCTAGTCAGATTTTCAAAGGAAGCACAAATGTTAAGCAATGCAGAACAGCAGTGACGCTGTCTTTCAATGTATTGTTTCATTTGGTTCGATGTTAAATTTCCATTCTTTGCAATATTCACTGAGTTAAAAAGCTGTTACTGGGAAGTAATAATTGAAATTGTGCACACAATGAGGTAACAAGTATTAAAGATCTATCTTTTTAAGTTGAATTTTTTTTCTAATCAAGTTTAAAACCAAAACTATGACTTCATTAGCAACACATTTTTGCGAGTCATTAACAAAGATGTGTGTATTTAAAACAGTCCATTCATCCCCCAAAAGTGACTGCTTCTTTGGGTTAATCCAGAAAGTAATCCAAGCTTCTGTAGTGACAATAAAGTAATGAACAATGATTAAGAAATGTATTTTGAATTTAATTGTTCTCCCTAACTAAATCTACTTCAACTGGCCGGGCACAGGATGTTAGGCACTGCTTCTCCAGGTGAACCAAGTAGTCACAGTCCCTGAGCATGTGACAATGAATGATTGCACAGTGGTGTCACCCAGGCAATAGGGTAGGCATGGTCTGTACAGTCTGGTCATTTATCACTCTGTCTCTTCTGGTACCCTTGGACTCCTGCAGTACCAAGGGGAAGATAAGAATAGGCAAGTAGAAAATAAAAACAAACCCCACAAACAGCCTCCTCTTTTCTCCATTCAGATATTGTTTTTCTGCTTCAGCTATAGAGAGTAAACTTTCATGTGACGATGCGTGTGCTTCCTAATCCCCAAAAATGTGTGTGCTTCCTAATCCCCAGGGATGGAACAGGGGAATATTTACTGCCTTTATTGTCTATTTGGAACAAGATATGCTACCTGCAGACTAACAAAATATACTCTGAGATTCAGGAAGCATCCGAACTCTTGGCAGCATTACCATTTCTTTGTGCTCAAGGCAATTAAAAAAGTGTCTTGTTTGTTGATTACTAACAGAAAACCACTGAGTCGTAAGTTTCCCCTTATAATTTCTCTTCTTTCCTGCATACCTGCACTCCCACACCAAAAAAACCCCAGCCCCTAAAGGGTCGGTGAACTTTGTAACTCACTGCACAAAATTATTTCAAATGCCATGGTCTGTATACAGAGATAATGCCGATAAATAACCACCAAATTTTTATTATATTATCATTTTACTAGTAATATAATCTCAATACTAAATATTTTGTTAGACATTTGGATGGGGTCTTTTTTCAACCAATAACATATAATGTGATCTCCTACTACTCTTGAGAATAGTGAGAGAGAAAAAAATGATGTGCATCTTTTTTCACAGAACTACATGCCATACTTCTATGTACAACACTGAACTATATTGCTCTGGTTTTTTCACCTATTTGAACTAATAATGGTTCAGAACCAAAATCTTAATTTTCAACTTTGGGCCATTTAGAAGTATAAATATGGATCTAAATAACCCTTAACTATGATGTTGTAAGTCCTCCTTAAGCCCATATCTTTCAAAAAAAGAGTCCAATGGACAGATATTAAAAATTACTAAATTCCATGCATTTAACTCTTCGTAGGTGAAGTTTCACGTTATCAACGTCTGGATAGTAACATGTTTAAAATTGAAGGGTAATTCAAACAAAAAAATATCCCTAGTTATTGAAAGTATGGATATTTCATAGAATGCATAATTATTACCTGTAGCTTACATTTTTCTCTAATAAAGTGTCACATATATTACATACTAATGGGCAAACTGTACTCACTAACCTTTTAATACTTTACCCTTTT
>NW_010334789.1:14817-43711 GCF_000700745.2 Antrostomus carolinensis | reverse complement strand
GAGTGTATGAGAAAGTAGTAGATTATTTATGATAGAAACAAAATGAAACTAATGGGACAAGATTTGAGAGCTGTGATGCATGAAAGGTGCTATAGAGGCAGCTTTGGCACCATGACAAATAAAGATAAAGACTCAGTGGGAAGCAACAGTGTGAACATGACTATGAAGAAGAAAGAATAGATTTGCTGAATGAATCCTTACCATCTGGTGTTTATTTAATACACAATGAAGGTCAAACAGCTAGTGATCCCTTTTTCTATAGTCCAGTGACCAAAAGAATGGGAAGAATCAATGAATTTATCAATATGTCTGGAAATGTTTCACCATATGATCTGATTGAGTCAATATTATTGGAGCAACATGTTCATTACTATTTCAAATATGGTTTGGAAGAGGCTCTGTGGATAAGAAGTACACTCATTTTTTCCCGTCAGACATTCCATCAAAATGCACTTTATTGTGTAAAAGCAGATGCACTTGAAGAAGTAAAATTTATCCAGTAACATTCAAGAAGCTTGCAAAACAAAATTATACATTACAAATCAGAAACAGAGTTAGTTTGCGTTGAGGTCTATGAATTTTTTTCCTCCTTTGTTTGATTCTTTTCTTTATTTTCTGCTAGATTGAATACACATCTGTGTTATGTAATTATACCACTGGGATGTATTAAATTTTAGTGAAATATATTTATTAGGCATTATATACATATTTAACAGTATTATTTTACATAACATTCTGTCTTCTTGGAGGTTCTCACAGTTCTGTAAGTTCCTTCTCTAACACACCTGTTTCCATAATATTTGCCCTTACCATAGTGTAACTGCCCTTTTTGACTGGAGTTCTCTTAATTACTAGATTAATACTGAGATAGTAAATCCAGTGAAAAATGTTAGTTTGGGTTTTCAAACAAGCAAAAATACAGGCAAATGTTTAAAAAATAAGCAGTCAAATGGTGAAAAACATTCTTATATCAACCTCCAAAATAGATAATGTTAAAAGGTGTAATTTAATACTGCATACCTTAAAAACATCCTTCAAATAACAGCTTAAAAATTTTGAAAGGATACTAACTAGGTGTTTGCAAGGTTAACCACTGGAACTCCTGACTGATGTTCTTGTCTCTATCACCCATTTTTGCTTTTGAGAAAATAATTTTTTCTTTTATTTAACTACTTGCAAGGTGTATGTAACAATAAATATGTCACAGGATCATAGTGAGTCTTCATTTTTTGTAATATACTTTGAAATCCTTGAACAGAAAAAACCCATGTACATGCCACTTCAGCAGTGACCTAATTTCTGATGACCAGAAAATCCCCAAAGAATCTTACTTTTAATTAGGACACAAATAATCTTGAATTAAAATTAAATCACGGATTTTATTATGACTTTTCATTAATGTGGATATATCACAGCCAATAATTCAGAGTTAACTATATACACAACCTATTTGTTGTTTTGTCCTTGTATTTCACAAATGAATTCAGCTTCCATTTGTACTATATTTTAACTCAAAGTTTATAAATACAAGAAAACTAGGAATAGTAAATAGGTCCTGCCCTCTACCGGTGAAATTCCCACTCTAATTAACTGGATTTCTGGCAATGGGCAGCCAGCATGGTAACCCACAGAGTACTTCTATCTTATGGTATTTACAAGGTTCTTAAATAAGCAGAAGTGAAAATGCAGATTAAATATGAGTCATTCCCCTATGAAAAATTAAACAAAGCCTAAGAAGATCCTAGAAATTAATTTGGGAAACATGGAGAAAACTCAGTCAACACCATTGACTACTTATCAAACCTCTCTTCTTAATCATGTCCTATCCACTCTCTTCACCACTACTTATGTTAAATTACAATGAGTTATTTACCCTAATGTGTGTCTGATTAGATTGGAAAATGGTTGGTATCACTTAACATCTATACAATCTGCCAGTCTATGCTAGGAACAGCCACAGAGATTAATGTTGTGTGCTTATCTAGTTTCTCAGCTCCAGCTATACACAGTTTTCTTACCTTAAGCCATCTCTCAATGCTTCTGATGTAAACATTCTCAACTTTGGTATAACGAGGACACTTCTTAGACAATCAACCAAATCTCTGCCATTTTCCATTCTTTTATTTCTTTTTTTCCTCTCTTTCATTTTATTTAGATAACTTACACTTTTCTCAGAAATATGCCCACAATTGGACAACTGTGAGATATCCTTTTAATCATCTTAATAAAAAAAATTCTAGGTTTCCCATTCCAGCATTGTGCCTTGTTTGGCTCAGCAAAACACACCAAAATCCTTTTTTTAATCACCAAAGGAAGATCTTAGAGTTGCATAAGTTCTCTCCTTGCAAGCCCTGCTATATTTTTACCCAAGAAAGCCCAAACAAATTTAATGAATTGTCTTTTGCCTATCCTCCATCCACTTTATAGTTTCTGAAACATTCACTGTTCATCAACACATGCAGCTATCTGTTCTCTGTTACTGTGTTGAGGAGGACATAGTTAAGGATCTGATTTTACAGTGCTCCCACTTCTATCAGGGGACTAGCTCATAGTATGAGAAAAGGTAATCAAGCACAAGGCAAGATATATCATTTTCTGTCTTTTTTCCTAGTGAATGCTTTCAGTAGTAATGGCAAAAGGTAGTTCACAAAATGTCATCCATTCACACTTCATTACTTCAAAGTGAAGATGTGCAAGAACAGAGGGTAGGTAGGGCAAAATCAGGCCCAAATTCAGAATCCCTTTTACTGTTCCTCCCTGGTCCCTCAGTGACTTGTAATTTTGCCACTGCTGCAGAGAGGTAGAAATCTCTGCCTGTTACTTTGCAGTATTATATGTCAGCAACATATTTCAGCTCAATCAACAAACTTCGGTGTCAGCAGCAGGTGACAGGTTTCTTGTTCTTAAGATTGTCCTAATGACACTTTCTGTTGCTGTTGCTTAGGTTTATGTTTATGCAAGTGCTGTGAATGTGAGGTGTTAATCAGCAGCTCTAATTACTAGGGTGGAATGAACATTCTAGGATTGAGTTCATTTGGTTTTCATAAACAAGGTTTACCTGAGGCTTTGTTCACACTGAAATGAAATCAAAATGATAGAAAGCCAGCCTATAGTCCCTTGAAATCATCTTTAATGTATGTGGTGCCTTGCTGATAATTTTAGATTAAACTGAAATTTTTCTGTCAGAAGAAAAAGGAGAAATTAGTAGTCATTGAGACAGAAAAATCTTATTGAAAGGAGTTAAATTCCTATTTTATTGTCCTACACCAATAGTTTAGGGGCCAAGGAAGATTTCAAAAATCTGGCAAGGTAATGACCCCATAAGCTTGGCCACTCTACAGTAAAGAATAGAGAAAAAAGGTCATGTAAATCATTGAACTGATCTTGAAAAACTACTGTGGATATGGAGATTGGATAGGTATGAAGAATTGCTGAAAAAATTAAAATCCGGCACAGCTTTTATAGCCTGTGATAGGGAAAACACACTGGTGGTTAAAAAAAAAAAAAAAAAAAAAAGAATGATAAATCTGAGGTGTACTAACATGCCTTTCTAAGACAAAATTCAGTTTATCAGGAATATTGAACTTTAATATTTATATAGGAATTCATAAATACATGTAATGTGAATGAAGCACCTATATTTTTCTTTGCCTTAAAGTGAAATACAAGATAAATATTTATTGACTATTTCCAAAAAGTCCATATTTTTAAATACATATGTATGTCCAGATACTATGTTTAGATTTTCATAAAAATCAGTTCAATCACAGAATGTTGGGGATTGGAAGGGACCTCAAAAGATCATCTAGTCCAGTCCCTCTGCCGAAGCAGGAACACCTAAAAGAGATCACACAGGAAGGCATCCAGGCAGGTTTTGAACGCCTTCAGAGAAGGAGACTCCACAACCTCCCTGGGCAGCCTGTTCCAGTGCTCCGTCACCCTTACTGTAAAGAAGTTTCTTCTGAAGTTTAAGCAGAAGTTGTTAAGTGTTCTAGCTTGCACCCATTGCCCCTTGTCTTATCATAGGTTGTCACTGAGAAGAGTCTGGTTAAATGGCTTAGTTCATGGGAAGAAACAAGTTTATAATGGGGTGGGTGAAAGAGCAAGCCCCAGAGATGATTAGTATATTAGATTAATACATATTTAGGTGTGATTATAACATTTCTAATGCAACAGCCAAGCACTGCAAACATACAAGTTCTACATTTCTAGATTGTTGAAAAATACCAATATAGGTGGTTTTTCCATCCTCTAGTAAATTAAGAAGAGGATGCAGAGGAAGAGGCTTCTAGGAACTAGGAAAGCTGACCAGGTTGCCTACATACGTCCCAACAATACTTTAAAATCAAAGGCTTTCACTGACTTTATTTGGATTCTCCTTACCATCTCATTTTCTACTGTTTTAAGTCTGAAGCACAGGCTGACGAGCTAGAACATCCTAGGAGACTTGATAGGGAGATGAAACTCTCCTTTTGTTACAAGATGAAAAGTTTGTCAGTGTTCTCTTCCTTAGTTCCCACTATAATTTTTCAAATAAGTTCTCAACTTCTGATTATGCCGAGCCGTAAATCACTTTAAATCATTACCTCAAGTTACGTATCCATTTCTTGTACCAATCAGCACTACACAAGTGGATATCGTAAAAATAAGTATGAAAAATATCTTGAAGTATAATGTCCCAGATGCTTAGTATTATTTTTACTTTTTTAGGTTCGAAGATAATACAGAATATATTCCTTTTACTATGGGATGCCATGTGCTTCTCCTACATGGGATCATGTGTTACACAGTAGCGGATTTTATCACTTAAAGAAGTAATCAGATTTATTCATTACCCAAATTATTCAGATGATGTAGCATTTTGTTTGCAGGTGGAACAGTCTACCTAAATTTTATTTTAATGGTATGAATCCCAGGAAGACAGAACTCAGAATGAAATTCCATCCTCTTGATTCCCAGTCTGATCACCTCACAGGGATCATAACCCGCTGTCCTGCACAGTTTCAGTTCAGCACCACTGACATCCATTCCTTGAACACTATCTTCAGACTACACTATACTGAAGACCACAAAGAATACTTGGAAAGGATCCTTTCCCATAATAGCAGCTCAAGATCTCTTTCCAAACCTTCGCAAAGTAGGAATTATGTATCTTTACAACAGCCAGCGGAACTAACAGAAGTACTCCCCTTCCTAATCTGCTTTTACAGTATCCATAAACATCTATAAGACTTTTTTTTCCTGGTAAAATTGGCTTGAAATTCACTTACTTCAGTTCAGAATAGAATAAATCTTACAATTATTTACATAAATAATTTATTTACATAAATCTTACATATTTATCTAAAAAATCCACTTCTTCCCATGTTGATGGTATTGAATGAGATTATATATTTTCTTTGTTTAAAGACAAATGAGAATAGACAATGCATCAGAAATGCCTACCAGCATCATGCCATGAAAATATCTTCACTACTTCTCTTCCTACTGTTACAACACAATTCTGTGTCACTCCACAGAGCATTCATTATTCTCTCACTACCTTGCACTTTCTACTTGAGAATCCTACACATTTTGTATTTAGTACATTAGTCTACTGTAACTTTGATATATATTTACTATTGTAGACCTTATTTTACAAGAAAAGCACTAAAGGAACAAATAGTAAATTATTTGCCATAGCTGTGGAAGAAGAAAAATTTCATTATCCTCTAAGGTAAATGGGCAATATCTTCTACTAATTAAGTTTCTCAATAAACTTATCTTCTAAATGACTTCCTGCAAAGATCACTTCCCTCTCTCTAGAGTTGAAATACATTCTTCTCTCCTGTAATGTAATAAGAAAGACAGAAGAGAATGCCCAGAGAAGCTCTTTTCTATTTCGGTTTTCATATTATAATATTAATGTAGTATATAAATGCCTTTATGTTATTCAGGGAGAAATTACACATTAGAGCTGACAAAAGAGGGAAACTGGCCTTCACCTCTGCTTCTTTCTTCTCCATTTTGATGGATCTTGAGTTTTACAAGCTCTGTTTTGAACTGATTCAACTCACCAGCCTGGCAGAAAACCAACCCAACAAAATAAGTGTAAAAGTTTTCTGCCAGATTTGGGAGTAGATTTGGTTCAGTACAAGATTTATAAGTGTCAGAGCTGATGTAAAAGGCATAACGAATGGCACTGGGGGGCAGCTGAGGGACTTCAGATTTTTCCATCTGTGCATCTCTTACATCAGCACAGCTTTAATGTACAAGTTCACTCTCACCATGTCTGTTCCTTTAACACTGAGGTAAAGGGTAGTTTCCAGCTAAAAAATTAACTTCAATGTTTGTTTTTATGTAGATTGAGTAAAATAATTTGCAGTTGTTAAAAGAATTTGGAGTGGGCCGTATACTTTTATTTAGGCGACCATCACGGTTTTTTGTTAAAAGGCAGATGAAATTCTTCTAATATTCATTTTAGGTTTTTACAGTAAAGCCCTAGAAGAATCATTATAATAAGGAGTTTCATTAAGAACATGTCCTTCAAATGAGGTCATACATTTTGAAAAGGTCTAAAGTAGCTTAGAACAGAAATCACACTGAAAATAAAAAGCTATATCTCTCTTCAAAAAAATAACTATAGTTAAGAACTTGTTTTGAAGAGTGTAAGGTGTCTAACTATGTAGCTAGATGACTACTCAGATGTTCTAAAGGGCAGGGTAGACGTTATTCTGTTATCAAGTCAAATACCAAGCAGGCAAAGATAATGCCTAATTTTAAAATCCCACTAAGCCTTTATCAGCATTAGTCAAGGATTTAAAAAATCTAAGTACCCAACATCTACATAACCGTCAGAAAAGTAATTGCTAATATTTCCCTTCTCCAGAGTTTTGGGCCTCGGACTTCTCAGGAGCTAAGTTTCTGTAGCTTAACGAATTAATGCACATCAATTGATACATGTAAGAAAACACCATCTGTGCAATCTTAATTCATGTCAGTTGTGAGATAATTCAACTTAAACTTCTTTCACTGAACACACACATCAACAGGCACTATATTCATAGCTGGAATGCACATAGCCACTTACTAGGCAGTAGGAAATTCACTGTGACTGAGCCCTAAAGGATTTTCAGACTTTTATTAAATATCTGATACTGCATTGTGATGTAAATATTTAGTTCTTCATTTCTATAGAGGATTATATGTAGATAAATTCCAGGCTAAGTGCCCAGGTAGCCAAAAAATTACCTCAGAGACTGCGACTCCCACAGCCATCAGACCAATTATAATTAATGTAATTCTTGACTCTGATACAATTTCTTTTATTTTTTTTCCTCTAAGTTAAGTACAGGTACCAGTGACTTCTGCTAATAAAAAATGAATAAAAATATATTAGGAGGACACTATGTATATTTTCTGGTTGTAAGAGATCTTCAAGTTACACTAGCAGCTCAAGGGGCTAATGTGACCATTGATGAAAGACAAGGCATTGGGGGAGATTTACATAAATAACAAAAGTATATTTATATGATGTTTATTAAAACCAATTCAAACATGCCTACTTACATTAAAACATACACACATATACATCACATGTAAAAAGTCTTCACAAAATGCAGAAGTTCCTCATTCTCATGTCTAAGCAGCCTTGTTTTTAATCCAAGGACTGTTTTCTGAAAATGTATACTCTTCTGTTAATCATTCAAATTAATTAAACTTAAGCACAGGCCAAATAAACGCAATCTATTGTGTTTGAGTTTTATGGAAGAAAAAAGATAAAGAGAAAAGGTTCTTCCATCAGGGCTTCTACTGTTGCAGTAACAGGGAAATGTATATTTTGTTATGCAAAATTTAAAGACACTTCTGGAAAATTTTTCTGGTTAGATGGAATACATAAGAGAAGCTGAAGCCTATTTTAGATGACGTTTCATCATCCAAATGTAATGAAAAAGAAGATCATGACCTTTTTTTATAGAACATAGCACTTCAGACAATAAGATTTGCCTGGTCAGATAATGAATATTCACGTTTACTTTTATAGCAAAAATTGTGTCCTCCATATTTTGCTCCTGTCTGTGTAAACAACAGCTGGGACTTTTTTTTTACCTTAAATGCCTGCTAAGTTTATTCTTCTCTACCAGTAAGAACCATCAAGGAAACTGAATTCTCTAGACAAATGTTTCAGTGTTTCTGGATAGTGGAGAAAACACTACTGAGCTTTGGTTAATTACTAAAGAAGAAATTTTTAAAATTATTATGCATATAAGGGTTCAGATCTCTCAAATTATTAATACAGTACACTAAACTTTGCCGAAGAAGTTCAGAAGAATTAGTCAAACCTAAGCTGCAAGTGTAACTGCCCCAATACACCTTTAAAAAAATTGAGAGCCATCTCTTGGGCTGTTAGAACAGCTTGGCCCTCAAGGTTGTTCCTCAAAAATCCCTTCCTGCATCTCCCTGGAAAGTAATAAATAATTTAAAAGCTTATATTCTCTATATTTCCTTTTTTGCTCCTTTTTTTCCCCTCTACTTGTACTTACACATAGTTTGCTTTATGTGCAGGATTTTGATGACTTGTCAGACACTCAGATGTATTTGGAGAAACATTGCCCCAGCAAAAACCCTCATCATGTAGAGATAACAGATGGAAACGAAACAAACAATTTCCTGATCTAAGCAGGCAAATTCGGGATTTGGTTTACAGTATAGGGAGATGGGACTTTTGATTAATTCACCCACTAAATTATTCTGTAAAAGCATGACATGGGCTCCCCCCAAGTTATTTAATTTTCATTAGCACAGTATTGTTAAATGAAACATGCAAAATATGCTGGCCTCCAAATTCTCTGTGTATGAAAATGGCAAGAAATGAGAAACTTCCTTGGAATTAACTTCTCCTTATCATAACAATCCTCATCATAGACAAAATTATCTATCTTATTTTTTGTATACTAAAAGTTTCGTTCTTCATCAAATGAAAAAATATTGGCCAAAGTGTATTTCTTTGCTTAACTTAATTTTTTTAAACAGAAAATAGAAATATTAGAGGAAATAGAAGTTCTTGGTTTTGTAAAAGGTTTAGTATCCCTGGCATCCTGTACCATAACTTTTTTTCTTTGAGTATCAGAAGCAGTTGAAGAGAATATAAAGTTGCATTTATATTCTGTGCCTGGTATGATTGGTCCCTGGCTCTCATGTTCTGATTTACCACAGCAAAGCCCTACTGAAATTTCTTAACCTTATTGTTTCTGAATAGGTTCTTATATCTGCATACTAAAACACTTCATCTTGTTCCAAGATAACTGAGCTTGCTGATGGAAAATGTGTCTTGGGATGAGCAATGAAAAGGCATTAGAGAACTAAACGCCCTTGGCTGATTCTATCTGAATTCTTAGGCAAAGCTAAATCAAAACCCAGATCTCTGACCCTAGGTTTGAGAAGTAAGCAAGCACAAAAGATATTGTAAATTAAATCTGTACTTCTGAAAATACAGTGGTTTTATGTGAAAGACTTAAACCATAAAATATCTTTTTTTCTGTTCATATTTAAAATCAAAATTAACTACCTGGAAGGATTTCTTAAAGACCTGTATTTACCTAAAATATTTGAGCTATCACTGAAATATAATGCAGTACTTTTTAAGGTTACCAACAAGTTACAAAATATCATTAACTAATTAATTAGGAAATGAATTTTCCAAAAAATGAAGTTAATTTGTACCAGATAAAAAATATGGACATTTTTCATTCTCATTCTTAAAACCAGAATATTTTTTCTTTTTTAGAATTTCTGAACTGACACAAATGTCTTTAAAAAGGGCAATTAGTGACAAGTGACTATGAAGAACCCTGTGTTGAGAAGCTGAGCCTAAGCCTCTTGAAGATTCTCCATGTAAACAAGTAGACCACATCACTCATTATCCCTCTTTTGTTTACTGGGAGAAAAGTTCAAACTATTTAATGAGAGGATTACCCATACTTCAACTCCATTGAAAAAGATTAATTGATATTTTCCTGTTAGGGGTTTAACCACTTGGATTTGGCTTCATATCCTCTATTGTTACTGATGCTGTGATCAGCAGAGCAAAGTTACTTAAAGGTTAGGCAAACTTCACAGCATAAATTACACAAACTAATTTATGTTAAAGTTTGGTGAGCATCTAAACATGAAGAACTTCTATTAATTCCTCAGGTGTGTAGGAAAAATAGCTATTAGAAAATAAAATGCTTTATAAAAAGGTGTCTCATCTTTATAGAATTTTATAGCATATTAAAGCATTTGGATTCAGTATAGCAATTGTGCTACTATAAGAAAAACATGTAACACACAATAAAATCAGCATTACTAGTACTATTGACATTTCATTTTAATGTGGCTGGTTTCTAATTACATTTAGGGGGTGGGGGGAGCAGGGCCATGAATCTCTAAATATATTTTTTCTTCAAATCTTTACAAATTTTCCAAAAAATGAGTGTCTTGTGGACATATGGCTGCATATTTGGATAACACCATTTGCATTTTCAAACTTGCAATATTTTTAACCACTCATTTGGCTTTTGCTTTCAGAAAAGCAGACAGTTAGTGCATTCATTTGAAACTGTTTAGTCTCTTTAACTCTTTAAAAAAGACAAGAGGGGAAAGTATTTGTATTCATGAATCATTTAGCATATATGTTTATGTTTATGTTTGAAAATGTAAACTGATAATATGATATAGATTTATTGAGTAAAAAAGCAAAGATCTTGTAAATATTAGCAAACTTCATAGATATTAAGAGGAAAGGAACACCATAAAACACATAAGACTTACTTAAAGAAAAAGTGATAACGTTAGGAAAAAAAATTAAAATGGTAAACCTAAGTAGCAGTAGTTAGGACATGATTACATACATTTCGATCCTATAAAGAATGTATGCCTGAAATAAAGCTGTGGGAGATATCATCCCTCAAGAAAAACATTCCCCATTCTTCTAGTGCCTAGTAAATATACAATAATTACACAATGTATTTTGTTCTAAAAACGATTTTCAGCCTGTACCCTATTCAGTAGAAGAAAAAGTATGATGTCTATTAATATGAAAAACAAAATGGTTGACAAAAAAAACACTTCTCCAGAACACAAAACAGAAATATTATCAAAAGCAACAGATGAAGGAAAGGAGAAAATGTTCAGGGTTCCTACAAATAAACTAGGAGAATATATTTTAAAATAAGCTACAAATGAAATTGTGATGGTAAACTAATAATTTTTGAGGGAGTTTTAAGGTACCTAAAAAGCACAGCAGAAGAATAACAAAAATTTGGGTAGTTTTCATTTATCCAGACTGTAGAAAATGTTACTATAAATTATAGCTTAAAAAAATCTTGTGATATAGTATCCAGATATTTAATGCAAAAAATAAATCCAAAAATCAACTCATTTTCTTTTAAAAAAATTGATGTAGACAATTCCAACAATTTCAGAATAATCATCTTTAATGTACAGTTTCTAAACTGTATATATGTATATATGCTAAAATATGCAATAGTCTGAAATTTGTAATATTGTGCATACATTTGGACATATTGCAGACATATTTGGACATATTGTGGACATACTTGGAATATTTAATTTATTTTTTCTTAATTGACATAGTATATGGATACTTATATTTTCAAGAAAGCAATCTGCTTCATTTTGAATTATGTTTTTCAATATGTGTATCTAATTATTACTTATTTATTAATTTCAGCAGAAGTTTAATTAATTAGCAGTTGATGCAAAGTATGACAAAAGTAAATACAAGCACTTACATTACTTCTGATATTGAACAAGTACAAATTTTATTGACCCTAATCCTGACAAATGTAGTTAACCTTATTGATTAACTCAAGCACACTGAAATAGAGTGAAAAATGTTTTACCACAAGACACTATAGTATGACCACTATGTCAGCTATTTCAGCCTTCAAGACTTAAATGCACAGCCTACACTGAACATATTGATTTTCCTAAATAGTCTTCCTATAATAAATACTACATTATCACTGCAAGTCTCTGCAGACATGTTAGGTGATCAGAGAATGGAGCTGTAATCAGAGGATGTTCTGTGAAAGATAATCTTTCTTTCTTCTCCTCCTCTGAGAAATTAGGTGGAAAGGAATCAAGGGACAGAAGCATTCACTGTAGTTATTCCTATAAAATCTGCTCTTAAGATTATGAAATATAGCATCTTAACACTTAAGCTTGTATCTTTCCAAAGGTAAAAGTTTTCAGAAACATGTATAAAAGCAAATAACATCATTCCCATGTTTTTACACCTGCTCCATTCCCAAGTTATTGTTAAAAATATCTAAGATGTAGCAAAAAAGAAGTAGAAAGACAAAATAGGTTGTCTAAACTGACTGCAATAAGCCTTACTTTCATTTCAGATAAATAGAATCAACATATATAATTTGGAAAAAAAAAAAAACCCAAACCAAATCATGTTCGTTGGTGGTCATGTTAGAGCTAGTATTTTTGGTTTTTTGCACCATTATAATAATTTTACTTTTTTTTTATGCTATGGTTAGGAATTATGGTTAAGAGAAAAAACAAAAAAAAAAAAAAAGGGAAGATAAAGGCTTATAGGCCATGGTGTTTTCTAGCCTAAATTATAGATCCTTTTCAATCTTTTGAAAATTTCAAATGTACTTAATCTTGCTATGAAAAGACAAGACAAAAACAGAAGGAATACAAGACTTTAACAAAACAGAAGACAGATGTCCAGAAATTATCTATTGCTAAAGCACACAGATTGTAATTAAATTTTAATGTGGCTTTTAAGTTAAGTAAAGATTTTGCTTATCGAAGAGAAAGAATCCCACAGAAAATATTGTTATTGATTTCATCATTTTAGATGTAACTGATCCTTTAAGTAATTTTTCTTGGTTTCAGTGTCACTTTTTAAGTGTCTTCTTAGACTAAGGAAATCATTAGAGGGCACGTTCATTTAAAATTCTGAGTCTAATGCATAAATTGTTCTCCAGTGCACTCAAAGTCACATCTGTTGAAAACAAAACACAGCATTCAATGTGCTGAGTAAAATCAAAACATAACAGTAGAATGGTTAGAGACAGTTAAATTAAGCAAATTAAATGCCATTAAAAAGTTTTTGATTGATTTAGAGAATGATTGTGTGCTTTTAAAAAATATATTTATCTTCAATGTGTTGGGAAAGAAAGCATAACATGTACTAAGACAACATGACATTCTCACATATGGTGAAATACATACATGTCCTCCCATAGCTTTTTAGTAGAGCTGTATCAGGACAGAGATTGCCCATTTCACATAAGCAAGATTCAGTGGCGTGGTTTGGGTTTTTTAAAAAAATAGAAAGTGAATTATGATTTTGCCACACTGATAAAGACGCAATCCTTATTGTTCTGTCAATAAAATTAATTGCCAAAATTGAGGAGCCATAATAGCCACTATCATGTTCTGATGTTTCATAAATATTTAACTGTGTAAGACTCCTGAGGTCAAAAGGGCTAATTCAGTTTAGTTTCCTGAATAGTCATGTAAAATTGACTACTTAGAAAGTGAAGTGAATAATAATGACAGATCTTCATATATAGTGTTCTTTGATACAGATGTACCGTCTCTATTTACTCCATAGATTTTACATAGCCTATTTGTACATAAACTTGATTATTTTATATAAAGAATTTTATTGGAGTCTGATATCTGCCATCCTTTTAACTTAATGTCCTGTAACACAGAAAAGTAGCCATGAAACTAAAATGTTCTGTAACATTACATCTAAATCAATTCTCAACATATTTCTCAGCAAGTTTACGTGTAAAGCCAGTATGGAGAGATAGGATCCACCCCGTCCTCTTTTCAGAAGAATTAGCTAATCCATACTTCATAAGAAGTCCTAGACTTTGACAGGTGGACAGATAAACGTTGGTCCTATTAGAACATAATTCCAAAAAGCTACTTAATACCAGCCTTTTCTGATCCTTCAGCTTCATCAATTTTTTGACTAAAATTCGCACCTTGTTACACTTTCCTTTTCCCCTGCATTTGATATGAAATCTGTGAAACTAGAATCATGCACAGAACAGTTTGGTGACTACACTCCAGTGTGAATTTCACTGAAAATTTAAATATATCAGATATATTACATTAATAAAAGCCACAGTATTATTTTTGTTTTTAATTATTTTTGCTTGCACTTATTCCTTTGTTATTTCTTGCATTGTGTAGGAGGTCCCTGAAGGCAACTTGTTCCCACTTATTCCTGCAAAACTGATTACTAATCAAAATTATTTGTAAAATATAATATACCCCAAAGTTAAAACAAAGAAAACAAAGAGGTAGTCATGTTAGCTTAGAACGAGAGCTTTCATCAAAAGGAAAGTAGATGTCTTCAAAGGTCAAGTGAGAGAATTAGAGGAGTTCAACATTCTCCATTATACAACTCATCTGTGATCTACTGTGGCAAAGAAGTAGTAACTAATCTAATTTTCTTTTCATTCTATATATCAGCTTCATGATCTAGCAGATACATCTTAACTCTGAATACAAAATAAACAACAAAGAGGAGCAACCATGATTGCTATAAAAACCATTTAAGTTTAAGGAACTGCAAGAAACACTGCCTGGTCACAAAAGTCAATATCAAACAATTTATCATATATGGTTTTTAGAAAAATGTAGCTGTTTCATTTTTCCATTTCAGAAAAACATGCTGAACTTTGCTGCACACACATATCAATTAATACTATGCCTGTAATGATAATTGCAGTTATTCAATGCAAGCAGCAGCTATGCACCAGTGCAATGAGTAGCTTTTTAGACTGGTAACACTCAAGCTCTGAATGGCAAGAGTGGTTTACAGGAAGATTTCACAAAGCACATGAAAACAAAACAAAATAAGCTAACTCTCCAAGACAAGACGTCTGTCATGTCTGATATTTAACTCAAAGCCTCTAGTGGCATTTTCTCCATGTAAATTAAACATCTCTGAATTGCCTGTATTACCAAATAAAACACCATGAATTGCTCTTGCATCTCTGGAGCTCCCTCTCCTGTTTACGGTCAGCAGACAGCCTGCTTTGGTTCCTATTAAGGCAACTCAGATACTTTTATGGGTCTCAACCAGGTTAGGCCCATGTGATCTGATTTTCACAGATTAGAGAACAGTGGTTCTACTAGAACTTAATGACAAAAGATTGTGTGCCAATATCTACTGGCATTTGGGTAGAAAACAGTGAATAACATTCATTTCACCATAGAACCACCTCGAAAAATTATTGAGGAAACTTCCAAAAAGCCATTCATTAAGCGCAAGCAAATGCCCATACCAGTATTGAGAAACTGATGTGAGGCAGACACAGCAGCTTTTTTTTTCCTTTCAATTTTAGTGTTTTCTTTAGAATATGTATCTAGAAGTTATTTACTACTAAACAGTTGGCCTGAAAGTTTGCTTTGTCCCATTATTGATGAAGCATATGAGACTTATTTTCAGAGTTGCTTGACATTTTTCTTTATGTGGTTGCTTTCAGTTAATTTTAACTTTGCCAGACTAACTGTTTTAGGCTTTATTTTTTCATTCTGAATTTCTAATTTTGGCTGATAATTCTGAAACAATTAAACTAAAACAATTTTGGCCATTTTCAAGTACAAGGAGAATAAAAAGACATCAATTTATCGTAATTTCAATTCCTTTACTAAATGCCGTTCTAAATGTCATGTGCTAGAATCACATTACACTTAGTTCTGCACTGCCATAGAAAAAATGCTGGTATCCACCCAAAGAAGCTTATATTCTAACAATTAAGTGAGCAACAACCCAAGTACAGAAACCAATGAAGAAATACTGTTGGACATCATGACAGGCAGTGCCAAAAGGACACCAGAAACTAATTTAAAAGCTGTTGTCCTCATTTCAGTCTCAAAAATGGGTGATATTACTCTTATCTCTGCTATGAAACAAACAAAAATAAATAAATAGAAATGTTAGTAGAAGAACTTTGATAAAATATGTTGGGTTTTTTTTCTTTAAAACAGAAATTCAATAGTACGCTCTGACAAGAAAACAGCATACCAAATACCACTATCCATTGTACACACACAATTGCACCATTCAAAGGATAAAAGGAAGATTGCATATACCTAATTGCAATGAGGCAAGCTAAGGAAATTGGCCTGTCCAACCTGGTTTTCAATGTTATGGTTGCTGCATGAGTTTCTGGTTTCAAATTATTTAAGTGAATCATCTTGCTTTGGGTGGACAAACATTTTGTAAAATTCTTAAAACCTGCAGGACCACCACGGATCTTTCTAATAAATTTAGGTTTTTGAAAACGAACTATTCAACATGTGTTCAGCACTATGCATTTCAGTCTCCTCATAAAGCAAAATCTGTTCCACAAAATCTGCTCTCAGCTTCTTTCAGTTACACTACTGTCTGATGCAATTGTGCTTCACACGTAACTAAATTTTAACTCCAAATTCAGATGTTTTGAGCTGTGTCAGACAAAGCTATGTTATATCCTGATAGAATATCTATTTCATTTACATTGATAGGAGAGTTTTTCTGGGTTTTCAAACATATATTTCAGGAGGAAAAATATTTTGTTGTCTACTCTGATTATTTCTGGAGCCTCAGCTGGCATTGGAGCCCCATTGAGTTGACTGCTATAAAAGTACATAGTAAAAGGAAATCTTTGAGTCAAGGCACTTATATACTAGTTTCTATGAATAGCAAAACAGTGAGAGAAGAAAGGATAAAAAAATTATTTTTCCAGATCATATAGTAAAGACAAATGTTTGGACTTCCTAGGTAGGAGATCATTCTGCCTATTGCTTTCAGTTATGTCAGTCGTGTGGAATTTTTCTTCACTACTTCTGTTGCAGGAACACAGTACCCTATCAAAGAACATAAAACCTTGTTCAAAAAGGTGATTTGCATAAGCAAAAATGAAACAATTCATGTTCCCACCATTAATCTTAGGGAGTGATTTATAGAAATTCTGAATTTTTCCAGTTTCAAAATTTTCTAAAAATAATTTCAGAAAATATTTTCAAAGTTAATGCTTCGGTGCAATGACTATTTAGTATAGACAAAATTAACTAAAACAAAAAATTAAGTTTTTGAAACAGGTAACTGAACTGTTAATTTAAGTTAGAAGATAATTCCTGACCGAGGTTAAGATCATTTTGCTCAGTACTGGAACTTCCAGTTAGTCCTTTTTAGTTTTTATACACGTGATTATAAAAATCTGTAAATTCCTTTAAGATTCCTTCTCTTACCTCCAAAGTAACACAATTCCTGTGTTTTACAAAGCCTACTAAAATGTACTAATATTTACTTCACCTGCTATGTTCATTGTAACATGTATCCACGTATTTCAAGTATATAGTCTGACTCTCATACAACACCATGAAGAATGGATGTACAAAAAACGGTTTTGATGGAGCATCTCGAGCATCATAAAAATAACAATAAAATAATATCTTGGTTTTCAAAACAGTTTTTCTGTAGTATTCTATCAGTAATATTTTAGGAAAGCAATAGATGAACATATCAGTTTAGATTAATTTGTATAATGGCACATTTAAGAGACTGACTTTTTGAAGTTTGTTCCATCTCCACGTGTAATTTTTGGCTCCAGCATGATCACTGCCGTACTGTCTTCTTGCACATGGTAAACTAGCCATCTGGATAGTGTGTCAGCATTAATGTTTTCACACCCTCAGCTTCCTGTGCTAAATGAAGTCAAATTCTTGAATTATGGCAGCCCACCTGCATATATTTTTTCCATAGTCTGTAACTATAACTTTTCTTCCCAGAAGAGTATAACTAAATATTATTATTCTGAAATCTGTGAGGTTTCAAAGGTCTATTAGTTAATTGCACCTTTAATTGTCTATGAAGATGGGACTGACAAAACTGCAGCCTAAGGTCAAGAAGGATTCAACATGTCTTGTGAGCCCTTTCAGGTTTACTGTCCCCATTCACTTTTTGAGTACTTGCAGGGCAATTTCAATAGATGACTTTCACACCTGTGAGACTGAGTCTGGTATTGCAGAATGCTGTTTCGGTTTCTACTTGATTCTGGACACCAGGCTGGCTTTGGCTCCATTTGTGTGTGCTTGCATTATGTTAAGAAACAGATTGCTAGAGCGAAAAGTACTCAAAGCCTGATGTGGAATTTTTCATTTCCTATCTTGGAGAATTTATCTGTGGTCGATACATATAAAATGGAACGGAAGCTATGAAGGAGAGAAGTCAGCAGAATACAAATCTCTTGTTCTAAACCAAAAACCTTGAACCAGGATGTAAACTTAAAAGCTTTTTATTATATGGTTACATTTTCACAGAAAACCAATGCTTTGTTTGGGAAGCTGTCCACAGTGATTCTAATTGTGGCAGAGATGTCATTCAGATTCTGCATTCAGAGTTCAATGCCTCTTTTTTGAACTACCTAACTTTTTCTTTTAACCTACTAAAGCAGATAAACCCAAATGTAAGTATATAAAGAAATTATAAGACTTTACAAAAACTAACATTCTTTGGAGTTTTATTTCTGTAGGTTCTTCAGCAGGTGATGCAGACCAAGGATGAAGTTTAGATGTTGAACTGTCCCTTTCTTCCATTAACCGTAAAAAAATTGGGAGAATGCAGGTTTTTTCCTCATAATTCTTCACTAAACAATAACTTCAATGGAACATTAATAAGGAAGCTGACATCCTAAAAAAGGAAGTTTTTTATTTCACAATAATATCTTCCCGTGCAGGCAGAGAAAGATCCCAAACCTGTTGTTTTCTCTCCATTTGCAGTTAGAATTAGATGTCTGGATCAAGAAAACTGAAGCAGCTCAGTCAGCTGGACAGAGGATTTTTCAAAATTCAAATAAAATTAGGACTTGGCCTTAGTATTTAGAGTAAGGAAGAAACTCCAGAAAGGAGGATTTCAAGCAGAAATGAGAAAATTATATGCTTTTTCACAGATAACAGATCCAACTTCAAGCAAAACAATCAAGGTCCAAGGCTCAAAGCCCAACTCCATAGATCCAGCTTCAAGCA
Organism: Antrostomus carolinensis; assembly: GCF_000700745.2. Taxonomy (NCBI): domain Eukaryota; kingdom Metazoa; phylum Chordata; class Aves; order Caprimulgiformes; family Caprimulgidae; genus Antrostomus; species Antrostomus carolinensis. Next base: position 24,670 of record NW_010334789.1, on the reverse strand, counting down.
AAACAACAATGTACAAAGTTTAGGCTGAGTTTGACTGACGTGTATGGCTCAAACAAGCAACAGGAAATGCAACCATCATCTGCAGCATATAAGAATTATTTTCTATTGCCTAGAAATCTTAATCATAATACAATACATAATACATAATACTCTCAAAGACGCTTTACTCACAACGTTCCTTTTTCACACGTCTCACAAGTTAACTTTTAATCTTAAGAAACTAATGCTGTTTTATTTATTATTTATTTATTATTTAGTTATAAAATATTATGCTCACATTTAGTCATTGTTCCAAACTTGGTCTCTGTCTTTTTTTGACTATTGTTGATTACTAACAGCAAAAAATACAGGAGGGGAGAAAAATTAGTTGTAGGAAGGGAGTGAAACCACAGTATAGAGATGAACCCATACGCATGGGAATCAGTCCTTCCATTTACTCCAGTGGGTATGGTATCAGTCCAATTTTAATTATTTCTTAGTGTCAATACCTTTTATTAGAGACACATAGGGGCATTCTGGTCCTCACTGAAATATAAGGTAGGGTGAAGGGTAGATAATATAAATTTGAGGGCATTTCAGGCACTAAAAACATTTTCTTAAATAAGAAAAGCATGTGTTTTTTATGTTACCACTTTGTTTCATTTTATGAAGGTACAATTTCAAAATGTTGCGGCAGTTTCTGCCTGTACAGAAACCAAGCATCAAGTGCATGTTTTCTGAAACATATCAATCTTCTTCAGGCTCCTTTAGTTGGAGGCTGTGACATTAAGTTTTCTTCACCAAAGAGCTCCTACAGACGTAAAAGACAGAGGTTGCTCAGGTACTCTAAACTGCCTTCTTAGATTTTGTTGACTGTATGGGGAGGTAGCATCCAAAATCAGCCATCAAAGCTAAATGATCTAAACTGACGTAACAGTGCCTCTCTCTCTAGCTTCCCTTTCCCCAATACAGTGAATCACTCATTCCTGCCACTGACATCTATGCATAATATTTTCTTATCTTATTACAACTAAAAATACTTATTATAACTAAAAATCCATACTGGGAATTGTACCATGTTTTAACAGTGTAGTGAAGTGTAAGAATATTCACTAACAAGATGAATTAAAATACCATTACCAGAAAAAAACCCCAAAACATATACATTAATATGTACATAGAGTAAATATCAGAAAGGACTCTCTATCAATCTATGTAAAAGATTTGCAAACTTTTCACCTTTACCTTCTCGTTAACCTATGCTCTATATGGCACTATATATTGTTAGCTATTAACAGAAAAATCAGGCCAGAGACAATTTGGGGGGTTTTATGGACATGTAAAATAACGCCAAAGAATTTAGAAATTAAATTATATATATATATATATCTATTTGTATGTGTGTCTGAAATACACGTATGTATATAACAATGCACATAAAATGGGTAATATGCAACCCTACTTTTACATTATGAATTTATAATTCTTTTCATTGGCATGTGATTAACTTCTGAAAAATAAAAAACTAACAGGGGAAAAAACAACACTAATATGTGATACAGCCCCAGACAAAACTGGAATATAACGAGTTATGCTACACTTTCAATAGTTTTAATTACATGTTTGTCCTTTGCAACTCTCAATCCAATAGCTCTTCAAATTCTTACCAAATAGCATAACCTAATTAAACCACAAATATACTGTTTGCAAAAACAAGCTCATGTTAATCCTGTGAGCAAGAGTACTTCTGACATTCAAATAAGACAATCCTTCCTGTAAGTGGCATTCTTTAAAATTTGTAAGAGGCTATGTTCATCTCTAGGACCTAGAAATTGGTGTCGCCATGTCAGAAATATCTTTTTCTTTTTTTCAGTTACAAAATTTTTCAACAATATAGACATTAACTCAGGACAGTGCTGGATAAAGGAGATAAAAGGTTGCTTTTAATAAGAATACACTAAAATAACAGAGGGAAAAGAGTGGGTTCAAATCAGTTTTTCCTCACTTGCTTCCAAAACTGGCAGAAGCATCTGAATAAAAAGTTATGAGAGGGTTTCCAGGAAAATGTCCCAAGCTTGAGGAAGGTGGAATCATGGAGCTGTTAAACAAACCAGCACCCATGAGAAATGATTGTTTTTATATTTTCCAGCTGGAACTAATGACAGTGACTTCTCTACAGGAAGCCGTCCAAACTTAGTACAGCTTCTGAATCGATTTTACATCAGAGAATGTGTCAGGCAGGTAGGGAGGGGTTGGTCTTGAGACCAGTAAAGCAACCTATGACTTTTTGAATATTCAAGACATGTGAAGGCCACCTTCTTTCATTTCCTTTGATTAACAAAATCTTTATCCTTTTAGAAATTATGATGCTTCACAATTTTCATAGTGCACTACATGTAATTTTTAAAGTTATTTTCCCTGCCACAGTTTATCTTGTTTGGCACTGATCAGATTCTGTACTTTCCTGTGTAAAAACGAACATTTAAGACATCCTTTTAAAAAAGACTCCTTCAGACTATGTATAAAATCACTCTTTATACATCAATGGGATGCTCAATCTTTTTTAAATTCTCTCTTGATTATTGAAAAAACAGCAGGCTCTGAATATAAATATGATTTAAATCTTTTTGAAAGCTAATGTTTTACATACTTATAAGTGGTAGTGATACTCAAAATTAGATATTTTCTGTTGCAAACAAGGTTAAAATGACAAAGAATTGGGATTTTGTTAGAATCTTAGGGTCCTGTTACATGCATTTTAGGTCAGATACTGTTTGCTATGAGAGAAGAGTGGTTTATTGTAGAGTTGTCAATTTAAATTAAATTACAACTTTTGAGAAAGTAACTTGCAAACTTAGAGCAGTCATACGATATTATGCATTACATCTTCAACCCATTAAGGAATCCTAAAGTAAGGTAACCAAAGACAGAAAATACTGGTTCAAATTTCAAGCCACAATAAGTGTGAATATACCCTCAATTTAATAAAATGTATAATGCAACTTCCTGAGGCTTAAATTTCTTACAATTGCTCTTGGAGTGGGCACTTGTTTTCCCATTATTGGCCACTTTAATCTACTTACGCCATAGTTGTCTCATTTAAAGATCACTTTATAGTATTGGTGATGCACATCTGAGGTCTGTGTTCCACTATTGCCTAACGCAACAACACAACAGTTTACAAATTTCTGGACTTGATCTGAAAGCTGATTTAAAAATCTATACAGACAATCAAATTTCCTTGAAAATATATACACACAAGTCTGCTGTGAGGTGGCTAAAATGAAGTAAATTCAGTTTCAGGAGACAGGAAGAACGCCAAGACTGAAAAGTAAAGATCCAGAAGAAAATGGTCACTAGCAGCGACCAAGTTCGAAACCCATCCCTCCCCAGAGAAAATTAGAAGAGGGCAAGGAAGACAGGCTTTGGAAAAGTAGAATGTTTGTGCTTTTCTTTCCAGCAGACTGCATTAAATATTCAGCAAAAGGCGGGGATCAGTTTACATTACTCTTCTTGTTTCTCATGTATCGGCTGACAGGTGCTGTAAACATACATAGACAAACATGGTCCTATTCTTGCAATGCTCCAATAACTGAGGGCAGAAATACTTTCTTTCCTGCAGAAACAACATTTTGATTCTTGCAACCATAATAAATTAAGATCAAGCTTGTATTCACCGGTAGAAATAAAATACCTACTATATAATACAATATTTAATTCTTTGATACACAGAGTAGGAAGATGCTCCATAGTTAATTTGAAAGCACATTTGTGTGGTTTTATGGGGAACTTAATAAATAAACATTTCAGTGAAACTTCTCCCTTTTAAAAATTAAAAAAATCATATAAACATCTCAGGTAAACCTCTAGGTTTTACAACTTGATGAAAAGCACAGACCAGTGTGAAACAGTTGACCTTGGCTAAAAGATGGGAACTAGTATTTAAAACATTCACTCATTCATGTTTAAGAGATGTCATGGTAAATAAATAATGACTGTTTACACTTAGTCCTAAGTGTCTTCTTTTTCCACACTATAGGCAGCTATTTGGCTGAGATGGTATCATTCACCGATCTAATCACACTGTACCTTTTTTCTCACTTGAATTGTACTTTTAGCTGTCACTTGCTCTTTTGAACAAAGGTTTATGCTATTAAAAGATATCATAATAGCATATCTTTTTTTTAACTAAATTGATATTCAAATCAATAACGATAAGGGCAATCTTCTCTTTGTACTTAGAAAAATGTACCATCTGCATTTGGCTTCTGATATTCTGCTGCAAGCAAAATTTAAGCATAAGGAAGTGTTTAAGACTCCCCTTACGTTAAACTGTAATTCTAAGTATTTTATAATCTTCATAGCAGTCACAGCCAGTAAAATCGACCCTGTATATTTTTATTTCATCTCTGCTGGATCATATGATATTTAATAATTGGTTCTGGCACCTCGTTGCAAATTATTATAACTTTGAGATTCAACAGTTTTATTGAACATATGGGTAGCACAATCTCAGAACATATATATGATACAGACTATCAAGGGGACCTTCTGTCATGTTTTGGTGAGCTTTAAAGGGTCAGGTAAATTTTGTTGGGTAGATTTATGCTGTGTTTCCATATTCTTTGTTTTGTGTTTATTTTAGTGGGATACTTTTTTTTTCCCTATGTTAAAATTCTTTCCTGTAAAGGGTGACTCCACCCACATCTGTATTTGTTGATATTGACATGTGTACTATCATGTCAGGCTTCTAAGCAGTATTGAAAAGTTGCAGCTGGAATGGGCAGGAAAGACAATCTTCAGTCCTCAGTGCATGACTTTCCTATCACGTGGTACCATATTGTATCAGTGCTTGTTTCAGTTAACACTACAGAAGACCTCATCATATCAATGAAAATGAACACACTTAAGACATCTCATTATTATTAGTGTACTTACGGGAAGTTTGATAACAAAATTCAAATGACCCTTTATGCTACGTATACGCTCTGTGGAATATTTATGTCTAGAAAAATAGCACACATTCTTGCAACACAGTTTCTCAAAGTAATGCTATTTTGATGCAGCTCTTCTTTCCTCATCCATACCTAATCTGATTTTCATCTATAAGTCTATATAATTCGCTGTATTAAACTATACATCAATAGAAGTAATTTTGCATTCCCTGAATACACAAATGTCCCATAGATTTCAGTGAGAAATGTGTGTGTGAAAGAAATAATATCCAGCCGTTACGTAGATAATAAGCAAAAAATTGCGTAATGAGTTGTACTGAAAAATAGAGATGACTTGTTGATTGATACCTGTATGCATGTGTGTGTGCATCTTAAAAAAGGAAACCTATTTTGCTAAAGCTCTTAAGTATAAATGGTTTAATTTTTCCTAATTCTGCTAAAAATTTCACCATTATATCACAGTATTTCCTCTTCTATTGCCATTAATAAGGTTATGAAGATGAAGAATTAGTAGCTTAATCACCATTTAAATATTTTTCAGTGCTTACTTTTACCATACCATGTTGCATTTTTATTCTTGGTTGTTGTTGGTTTTCTTTTTAATCCTTCTCTAAAAACTAATTTATAGAGATCATATACGTAGGAAATACCAAAAGAAAAACACCTCATGGTTTTTCTACTTTTTGCTTTTTATTGACATATATGCAATGAACATTCCCAGCTAAGGTTGAGAAATATTAGTTAGGATAGTTATCTGTGAAAGTAAATTAGGTGAATTCTGCTAATGAATTTGAGTAATAGTTTAAAGGTATATGTATACCTGATTGGTTCTACAGAAGTTGTATAAATACTCAAAGCACTGAGGACCAGAATGGTTGTACCCTTAGGCAGTAAAGCTCTTATTAGAACATGAACTGTTTTTTTGATTACTTCCCTGGCATAATTTGAACCAGTAGGTGGAGTGCTTGCTAATAATAATTGCATGTACAGATCTTGTTAGTATACACTAAGGGCAAGATACTTTTCATATTATAAACTGCTAAAATCATATTTGTTTTAGGCTGCTTGTATTGGTATAATTAGCTAGAAATATTATTAAAAGGGCAGAGATAAAATATGCGTAGACCTATAGCTATCTTTCAGAAAACAGAAACAAACACAGTTTGGAAAAACCAAACATCATTCAGAAGAGATCTTTTGCAAAAATATTAAGCGTAAGTTGATAACTAGAAAGCTGTTTTTTGTTGTTGTTTTGGCTTTTTTGATTTTGTTTTTGTTGAGTTTTTTAAAAAATCAAGATACTTTTTCAAGTATCAAATCTCAAATTCCAAACATTAAAAATCTTGCATGGTATAGTTTCACTGAGATCCAAGGATTTACACACCAACAGACATGTATGACTATCATTATAATCTAGAGATATTTCTATAACAGAAGGTAAGTTCAGATAAGAGGACTCTAACTACTACTTTACAAACTCCAGTTTTCAAAAGTTCCCATTTTAGAGCAACCTGTGGGCATCTGAAATGTGTCAAAGATTTTGGTAACAAAGCTCTCCAAAAGCCCATACTTTTTAGTACATGGCAAAAAAATAAACCTTAAACATGCCAAATGGCAAAAGCAATCTAAATTTCTTTTCTCACAAATGAGTGGCCCCCTCTTTAGGTAACAGAACAATACCTATGTTTATTCACATCTTTGTTTTGCTCTCCAGTTCAAGAACTCTTCTACCTGTAATGGCAAATTTTAAAGAAAATGAAATTGTACCCCAAAAACCATATCTATAGTAATACAAAATGCCCTAAACTTCCTCCCCAAAAACCCTTCAATATATTCTTGGTGAATTACTTCAGTCAAACACAAAATTGAACATGTGTCTTGTAAGAGTGAGTGCTCTGCCTTCTAAAAGACTACACATATGGTAATTGTCTTGATTTAAAACTTTTAATGATTCTTTTTGAAAGAAAAAGCCGCCACCTTTCCTCTTCTTTTTTTTTTTTTTTTTTTTTTTTTTTTTTAATTGCAGGACTTCAGCACTTAACTCCAGGAAATGGTTTAGTTCTGGGAACTCAAGGGCAAGATGCTACCTCCAGGCTAGCCCAGTCTATTTGTGGTCCCAGAGAAAGGTAATATTTGAAGTGTGCCTTCACCTTTTCAGTTACCCAATGACTACTTTAAGTGTCTTTCTCCTCATCTCATGAGCTATGGTGCATCCCCTTGTTAAATACAGAAATCTAGTAATATGTAGATGGTAAGTTCTTTTGTGAACCTAGGACCAGACCCAAAATAAGCAAGTTCTTATGAGAAGAACGGATCTTCACTTGCAAGTGTCTGTAATTGAAATTGGTTATTTGTTCTGAGCTCTGGAGGATTCCTTATATTTTGCTTTCAAAGTTCTTGAGGCACTTAATCATATCTGCCTAATGGCCTGATCTCCTTCATATTTTGGTGAAGATAGCAGCTGGCTTCTATGAAAATGAAAGTGAGTGTCACAAATCAGGCATTCCTTCTCCCAGGTTCCTGAAAGTTACTTAAAGGCTAATCCTCAAAGTATTGCTACGTGCCCGAAAAACTGTGATGCTCACAAAGTGCAATGCACCTGCTACAGTCTTCTAAGAGACAATTTGAACGGTGTCTCACTTTTATATAACTGCCTTTCTTGTGAAATGCAAGCAATAGATTCCTTTTCCTCCATTGCCTCTCGGTGACTAATCTTACATTTCCTTTTTTTCAAGGAGATGCCCTACAGAATGACTTATGTGTAGGAGAGTCATTTTCTATCTTTTTCACTGAAGCTTTGAGAATAGAAAACATAACTAAGCAAGCTGTTGGAGTGTTAAGTTAGGAGAAATATGTGAGTTCTTATCCCTTGATTCAAGTCCTGTTTATGTATTTCACATTAAAACTAAACAACCATGGAAACAATTTCAGCTCGTGTGTATTTACATTAACTCTGGGAATTGTTAGAATAGCTAAGGAAAAACATAAACAGAAAATACAATAAACTTCAAATAGTAACTATACAGTAAAAAATTCTTATTTTCTTTCTGGTTTATGTAGATGATGTACATTGTGGTGTGTGCAAAGACGGAACAAAGAAAAAGCTTAATTTGTTCTGCAATTATTTTAAGTGAAGAAGTAGACTGAAGCTTCCAATCTGCTTAGATGACTTTCAGTTTTTACTTGAGGGCCCTACAATAGTGAAACCTGTTGGTCTAAAATTCATTCTTAGTTTTACATGGTCATCTCTCACATACCTTTCAGATATATTTTGGTGTCTGCCCTGAAAGAACACAGAGCCAGTGTTATTGGTTATGCTAGATTAAGACAGAAGACTGAATAATAGTGTTAAAGAATGAATTTTCTCTTTTGTACCAAAACCAGATTTCTCAAAGAGCTGAGTGAGGAAATCTTGAGATTGTTTTACCACAAATCACACCGAGTCTTACAATTTGAATGGATATACCTCCACTCTTGTCTTATTCAAACCCACTCTCCTGTTTTTTCTGGGTCTATTATCTTATGGTTTACCATATGCAGAATATAGAATTTCTAGTAATATACTCTTACAGTTTGAGTCTTGAAAGACATCTATGCGTGGCCAGGCCAAATGGATTAACTAAGATTATTCATTTTGCAAGACTGGCACCTAGCAGTGAAAGATACATTGGGACAGTTACTTTCTATAGTAATGTGAAGTACGTTTACAGTTCAATATCATTTGATTAGATTTTGTGACCACGAAATGTTTTTACAGACTTAATTCTTTTTAAACAGTCATAGACATGTTATTATTATATGTCGTCTTACCTGTATGCATATATAATTCGTTTCTAAGCCCTGTACAAAGACTATATAGCAACATATATTTTCCATACTGTATATGCATATTTTAAAATGTTTACTGTTAAGTTAGAAAGTGATCAAATAAACTCAGATCAAGCTCTAAGCTTTCTGAGGCAATATCTGGTTATAAATGTATTTTATTTGGATGTGACTTCTAGTCCAATATTTCAAGAGTACTGATTGCCATGACATCCCAATGTTTAGTCTCTAAAAAATTTCCTCTCAGTTGAGAAAAAAAAAAAAAACAAACCAAAAACAAAAACAGAAAAATGCACTTTTTGCTTGATAGAAGTAATTAAATTGGGATAGGTTTGCTCTTTAGAATTTTCATGCCTGTTAATTAAAGATTATTGCATGAGGAACCCATTTAATAAGTTACATAAAATCTAGATAAAATATTATGCAGGCTGATACAGAACATGCCTGTAAAATATCAATGAGGTATCAATATTACTTACCCAAAAGTTCCTAAGATGTATATTAAATGAAGCAGTAGCTGACTTGATAGAAGCCTACAGCGGCTTACAACCATGCAGAGACACGGTCAGGCGAGTCTGTCACAAAACATCCATAGCAATTTCATCTAGTCAATACTCATTGTTTCAACTCTTCACCCCTTCTCCAACCTGAGAGTCCAAGAAGTAAGGAAAATTGGCATTTTATTTTCCCACACCACAGTCACTATTTCATTTAGAAGAAGCTGTGTCCATGTTTCACAAGTGTGCATTTGAAAAAAGAAGCCTGGTTAATCCACAAAGTACTCTCTTGTAAGTCCTTTACACCTTCCCTTGCCACTGCCAATGCTCAGTTGCCTGTACTCAGCTGCATGTTGGATTCCCCCAGTGCTCTGTTGCATAAATCACAAGAAGGTGCTGATTGTCATATTACCTGGTTTGCTGGCTTTAGAACAAAGGACTGTGCACCACAAATACTCTGTATGTGTCATGTATTATATTCAAAGTGAATAATTTTCTGATTTTTCCCCAGTCCAAAAATCAAAGTAAGAAGGTCATAATTACAGATTCCTTCACAAAAACATAGTGATCTCATTTACCCATTGAAATTTATTAATG
>NW_010334789.1:12500-14767 GCF_000700745.2 Antrostomus carolinensis | reverse complement strand
CAGGATACTAAGGAAAATTTTCAGGAAGAAGTGAATTTTTAATTTTGCTGTGACTTCCAACGTCACCCCAGTTTCTAGTATGATCCAAAAGCCTTGCAGATATGCACCTGAGAGGTCTTTTCTGTTTTCACATACTCCTCAGTCCTCTACCCCTCCCCCCATTATTTATATCTTTTTATTCTGCATGTGTCATTGCTTATGTACACACTTAACATATTTTTTATTCCTCTCATTTGAAAAAAATATTCTGAGTTCACTTGCTTTTTTGTCAGTTGTCATTCATTTTACCTTGTTTTGCTTGCTTCAGTATGTTACTTCCCCTTATATTGTGAACTATGTCATCTGTGCCAATGTACATCCCTTGATAGTGAGTATGCCGTAGACTTTACTGAGAAATAGAAAAGAGAAGTGTTAGCCACTGCTCTCACCAAGATTATATTCTCTCTTAATAGAAGCTGTTGATAGATCCTGCGAGGCTACAACACTTAGGGTGTTGACTTGTAGAATGAAATCCTCTACACACAAGCACAGCAAAATATTTTGGTGAAAAGTAATTATCAGAAATAGTGACACGAGTAAATTAGTTAGCAGGAAGCTTGAGTTACCCCTGCCCGTTCTTGTTCCAGACCCATCTAAAATCAGCAGTTCAGCTTAATGATGTCACAACATTTGCCAGGCTGTGGGCACTGAAGAGAAGACGTGAAAATACTCCCACTGAATTAGATCCCCTCCTCTCACTAAGCACAGTTAAACAGCCCATCTGTCTCACATTGGAACCGTTATCTTTGAAACATCATTCTATTATTACCACAGTGGTTCTAAAAAACTGTCCTTAATTTTAGACATCTTACAAGCAAGTTTTTAAATTCTCTGGATATTGTTAACCCAGATCTTAAACACTGACACTGAACAATGCTAGGAAGCTCCTCTCAGCAGGATATGGTTCAAGAACTGTACATCACCATTCATTTACTAAGGGTAACCTTTTGTGAAATACAGATATCTTGCATTAAAAAAAAAAAAAAAAAATCACAACAAAGAATCCGACCCCTCCCTAATCTCTAATATTTTTGAAAGTGTGAATTGAAGAGTACTGAGAGACAGATGGGTCTGGATGATCAAGTTACCTGTTATAGCAGCACATCTGCCAGGGCAGTCAATCACTGTGATGTCTCTGACAGGTCGATGGAGACTGAGTACGAAAGGCTAATGCAGAGAGAAGCTGAGGAAGGGTTGCTCTCCTACCTGTCTCTTGGGTTTGACTGGTCTGAAAGCTGCACTTGAATTTACTCTGGTTAAAAAAAAAAAAAAAAAAAAAAAATCTGTTTTAGCAGATTCTAAGAAAAAGACTTCAGCCACAATAAAAAAATCCTAATGCATTGAGCAATTGTGAAATAGATCTATTCTTGATTTTGTTTGGGGCTTTTTTGTTTCAGGAATCAATCAAAAATGGGAAAAAAGATGGCTTAATATAAATATATTTTGGCAAAATCATTTCACAACAAAGAAGATGATAAATATGAATCACTGGAATAGAAAGAAAGGTTAAGACTGTCAAGTAACAGAACTAAATAAACTGTGGCACTGGAGTAGTTTATTTTTTCTGAATCTATGATTACATTAATTTGCATTAACCATGATGTCTTTCTCCTGTGTTTTCCAGCGTATTTATTTTCAGAGCTGCTGCTCTATATGCTAAGGTTAATTGTCCTGCAAAAAGCTTACACTAGGAAGTACTGAGTACCAAGAAGGTTTTTCACAGTTACAAACAACTTCTAGATTTTTGTTACATATTGCATATGTGTTAAAATCAGTATAGTGCTAATTGGATTGCTGTTTTACCACATTTGCACCAATATGAATTTCTAGTTCTTGGACTACAGAACTCAGAATAATGTAAATAATGTAGATATAAGGCCAGAGAAATAGCTCCAATATACAGAAAAAAGCCTTACAAGCTCCAAAGTTCTCTACTGTTAAAGAGAGATTCTTTTGTTGTGATCAAATAAGGTCACACAAACTCCTATAGCAAAAAGAAAACACCAGAAGTTATCATTCAAGGATGCTTTTTACAAATATAATAGTCCTTTTGTTTTCAAACACTTTCAAGCTTGTCCACCAACAAGCTATTACTTGGAAGAAAAAACCTGAATGTCAAAAAAGCTTTTAATATTTCCAAACTGCAGAACTGATAAATACCTATGGAATACTAATTAAATATGTTTTTACTTCTTATTAGTCTGGTACCCATTTTTTAGTAATCTTCA
>NW_010334789.1:0-7500 GCF_000700745.2 Antrostomus carolinensis | reverse complement strand
CAAAAAGAACATCCATCCACAGGATTCTAGCCTCACCCTAATATTAAGTTGACCTACTGTCCATCAAATTCATTGTCGTTTTCTCCAGTTACAGCTGCAACCACGCACATCATATGATAGCAGAACAGCAATGCTTTTGCAATTAAATGGGTAAAACCATGTAGTAAATATTGAAATATTGCCTATTGGACAAATGAGAAAGTAAACTGCTTTGGTAGTAAAATGTTTTTTTGTATTTAACCTTAACAGCATCTCATTGTGAAAAGATCTGGGTTTGAAATTTAATGTAAAAGTATTTTGCTGAATCCAGGAGGCCATTTACAAAAATTCTGTTTATTCATTTGGTGGTTCAGAGTCACCAATGTTTTCACAAGTAAATATTCCCTAGCATCTAAAATACTGCTACAGAATATGACACAATCTACTTCTGTGAGGAATGCTCTTCCTCTTCAGAAGCAGTGAATTTTATGAAGGCGGGCAAGAATCAGAATAAATAATCATCTGTGTGTAAACTTTAATTGTATTGTACTGTAATGAGGAGGTTAAGCCTGCAGTTCACTATTACCTTCATTTGTGCTACAGTGGAAAAGCATCTCCTATATCGCCACTTTGTCATTCTCCTTCCTCTTTCCCCAACACTTGTCTTTTTTCCATTGACTGTGCTTCTGCCAGGTCAGTTTCCCATTCCGGATTACTATACATCTGCACAAACACTTTTTCTGACATGACAGAAAGACTGTCATGAGGGTTGGAGGAGAGTACAACACGAACAGTAACATTGCCAGTAGAAGCCTATAGTGGCTAAAATAATACTTGAATGTATAAAGAAAAGTATATAAAAGATAAATAAGTAGACCATATTACCTCTGTACTTAAAACAGCTGTAACTGGATGAGTAGCAGTGAAGATAACCAACCTTTAGAACAGGTAATTGTCAAGCACAGAATATTTTAAGTTAAGGAAGAAGCTCCTTTCTGAAAGTCATGAGTCTAAACCATAATCATCGCACTTGCAGTATGAATTCATTCAAGGAAATGCTATGGCTTGTTTTGGGTAGAACATCATATAAGTTTACGGACAACATTCTTTCCAACCTTAGTTTGTCATTCTACCAATCTGTTCTGATAAACATTTACTAGTTCTCTTAACATCATAAATTATTTTTAATTCAATCATTTTCTGAGTAAGTTATTTTCATTGAATCTCATTCATTACAAAGACCAAATAGAAGATTGTTTTCTGTTATAAAATTTGAAATTAGATTCTGAATTAAATTTGTGAGTTTGAGTGTTATAAGTGGTAAAAAATATTGTGAAGCCAAATTTATCTAAATGACCCAACCTCACCAAGGAAAACACAACTGGATAATTGATATAATAAAGCACAAAACAATACCACTGATACCCTAACTTATAAGAACAAGAACACTAAATTTGTTGACTCTAATATATCAATTTTACCATAAGTTTAGGCCAACTAGGAAATAATCTTCATATTCTAACTCTGGGGAAAATTATTCCTCCCAAGGGGAAGAGGAGGGGCAGGTGCTGATCTCTTCTTTCTGGTGACCAACAACAGGACCAGGGGAAATGACAGGAAGATGTGCCAGGGAAGGTTTAGGTTGGATATTAGGAAAAGGTTCTTCACACCACAGAGGGTGGTGGAGCACTGGAACAGGCTCCCTGGGGATGTGGTCATGGCACCAAGCCTGACAATATTCAAGAAGCGTTTGAACAACACCCTCAGAAATATGGTCTGAATCTCAGGATTGTCCTATGCTAGGATTGGATTCTACGTCCTATGCTAGTTGGATTCTATGATTCTTGTGGGTCCCTTCCAACTCACAACATTATATGATTCTATTCACTGAAACTGGTTTCTGAAGGATGTATGACTTTTGCTCTCACAAAGAAGACACTATAGGAACAACCTTTCATCCTTGGTAATATTCCTCAGGATTCCAATCGAAAAATTCACATTTCTTATACTATACTTGAATCTGTCTTTAACTGAACAACAAATTTTTGTGGTGCTGAAATTCAGATAAAATTTATCTGAATAGGTGAGATACAGGTAATTCATATATTTTGATAAAGACTGTTTTGATATTAAGTAACCCTAAAATTATGGCCAAGCAGACAAATGTTTTATCATACTAAAATTTATCTTTAATATAATTTAGTAAGTAGCTACAAACTGTGTAATTCATCAATCACACCAAAACCATTTGGAAAACAAGAGCTAACAGCCAGAAATATCTCCAGACTCTTAGTAGGACTGAGATGAGTTTATGATTATAATCATAATTTGTTGGATCTAGTGCCTCACCCTTGGTCAAATCAATTTAAATTTAAAAAAGTTTTCCTGCGTTAGCAAATGTGTTGATAAAAAGATAATGAAATGCATCCAGCTTCAATAGACACTTACTAGGCATTCAGCCCTCCATAATCCTACTTTTAGAAATATCTGAAATATCTTCCTTCACTTGAACTGCTAATGAATAAATAGTATAATATCATTCCACAAAATCAACCTCAGCGAAGCAACTGGAAAGGTGGTGGTAGCAGGGAATCAGAATACCATACCTATGAATATCGTCAATGATGTAGAAGTATAATATCTACTTCTTTCTAAACACTCTTATCCAAATGTTCAATCATTTTGAACAAAATTAACTGCAGTTACAAGGGTGAAAAAGTCACAGTAAGTTGACAAGCATAATTTATTTATGTGTTCTAGAATTAAACTAACAGATGTTATGAGAACTCTTGGCTGGGATGATGCAGACTGTAGACATTTCTATATCTATGTCAATGCCTAATGACATTTCAAGGATTAAAATAAATAGCAACCTCTGAAATCTAAAAGTGTATTTTTATTAAAAATATGAGTTTATAATAGAAGCAGATGATAACCAGCAGTTGAAGAAGCAGTTATTATAAAACAAGCAGAGGGAGATGTAGCCATTGCTCACAAAGGATCTGGATTCTGCAGAAGTCCTTCAAACCAAGGCCAGACCACGACAAGCATGCCACTAAGATAATCAACAATACAGGTATCATAGACATCATTCTACTGTTTGCAGTTTCAAATTATGATAGCTTTTTTAGTGTATGAGGTTATATCACGTAAGAAGCTGATCCACAAGTTGGTCCAACTACCCTGGCTTCATCTAGTTATATCATGAGTTGTTGTTAAATTTTTTATGGCACAATTCAAAGATATTAATTCAGGTGCATATTTTTATACCTTTTTACCCATATATCAAGGAACAACTTGAGCAAACAGACAAATTATCTCAAATTTGATTATGCTACTCCCTGCTATTGAAGCTGGCTTGAGTCATTGCACAAAAATATAGAGCATAAATTAAATTCTCACCTCACATTCGTCTCACTTGACTTGAGCTCAAGTTCCTCCTCTCAGTTCAGTTTTTCTTTTGGCATTAATTTGCCACTGTGTAAAATTACTATCTCCAATATAAAATCATGTGGATTCAAAAATCCATAAAAATAATGCAATCTTTACAAAAAAACCCTTTGCACTTAGTTACATCAACCTGCAAATCTAGTATTGCATCACTCATCCAACTTGCAAACACAAACTCTCAGTCTTCCTGCACTAGTAAAAGTTTGTTTTCTTTTAGGTTAATCCTTTTAAAGAATGCAAGAGTCAAGATTCCTCAAAAGTGCAGTAATTGCTTTCATGGAGAGTGTTTGCTTTAAAAAGCAAATGTTTTTAAGTAGGAAAAGATTTGTCGTTTTATGACTCTCTTGCACCGCTCTAGGTTTTACAATGTTTCAGTAGATATCTTTACACTCCTTAATGATTAATATTCCTCACTTTGAATTGAAAAGCCACTACAAGTAACAAAAATTATTTTTTCATTAATCAGGTACAATAATAATTTCCTCTCAGCTTTCTTTTTATTATGACGTTGACTTTTTTCCAGTAAAGTATGTTGTAAATAGAGAAAATATGTTTTTTTTTTCTCAAGGGAAAAAGGTTTGTTATTTTAAAATTACAGCACTGAAGATCAAAATAAAGTGACTGTTCATTGTACTATCCAAATAGCCTAACTTTGTACAAAAAAACCTTTCATTTTCACAACTAAATTGACTAAAAGGCACTGTTACCTAGCAACATTCATTGTGTTTATGACCTTTCATCCAATCTGAGCTCACAGATGTGCTTCTGAAGCTAATAAACATACATCATACAGTCCCCGCCTGCTTTGATGAAATATATGAGCCCTTAGAGCAGACTGTGAAATGTCCTTTCTAAAAAACAAGAGAAAATGAAAAAATTAAGAAAGACATTATATGTTTTTAAATAGTTCCAAAAGTCTAAACTACGATCTTGAAATCTCTCTGCAATCAGTCTGTTGTCTTTTGCAGTAAACTGAAAATTTGTCCAGGAAGTTGTGGTCTTGCACAAAAACATCGTAGGCATATGATTGATAGATTTCTTTTTTGATACATTACTGAGCACACTGATCCTGACCTTTCTGAAATTGAGATGTCTTAAAGAAACTTAGAAAAGGTTTGGATTGTGTAAGATACTGACTGCCTGAATTTCAGGTAATACTGACTTTGTTAGCTTAAAAAAAGATTACGTTTATGGGTATCTCCATGTTTTACACATGTGATGACTAAATTTAAACAATAAAAGTTCTGTCCCCACATTAATCAAGCAGTACTATAAAATAAAAGCTTGAATAGCACACTATAAAATTCTGAGCTAAGCTTACAGGGAAAACATTGCATCCCCTATGTTTATAGGGCAATTTGAAAGTAAAAAGCACTGTATAAGTACTATTCTTGCCTTTTTCAGGTTCAGATAGCTTGCACAAGCTCTCATGCTAAGTTGTAGTTATAGTTCGAAAGTTACAGCATCAAGTGACATTTGCTGGGTTCCATCTTTATTTTCTCTTTGACTCCATCAACACTTTTTCTCTATTTGAAATTGAAAAGAATACACTTTATAACACTTCAGACTTTGTATAAAAACTGAAAATGAAATTCTATTTTTCAGCTTTTTGCACCAACACCAATTGTAAAGACTTTCTAGCCAGAACTTTACAAAGGCTTCTATAGAAGCAATTGAACCACAATATAAAATTTGGCTTGCTCTTCTATAAGCAACAGCTGGAGTAACTTTCTTTTGCCAAGAAAAGAAAAACTGAAAATTCGTTTGTCATATATGGACAATGAACACTGTTTTTACAAGCACTTTTTCTGCATATAGCACCTGCAGAATCTTGTGGGTTAAATTCTGTTCTCAATGCAAGTGAACGCTGTACAGCTGTCTCACCTGACTACACCTGTAAAGAAAGCAGAATCTTAATATTTATCATTCAGCCAGTCAAAGTCCAAGCACAAGATACAGTGCATAACAACAAGGCCAACCATAACATACATTAAAAAAAAAAAAAAAAAAAATCATTTAAATCTTGTGTATTTTTTCTCCATTAGCATAAAAAACTGCTTTAGTAAACTCAATTCCACAGTGCTGTCTGATGTCAATTTTTAGTAAGAGGAAAAGGTAAATATAATCTTCCAGATGACAGCCACGATCTGAGATTTATCATATGGGAACAGTAGCTCAGTTGGGTCTACCTATACTTTTGACAGAACCTAGAGTAACAGAAACTCAAATGTGTTACAGATGAGCATTGTACAAATTGTTAATTTTATGTCATTTTGATAATTAAACCATTGTATTCAGCACATTTGAAAATCTGCTATTTTAGAACCTGAATACAAATTTCAATGCATGATGACGACTCTCTCATTCATAATGAAAACCAAAATGTTCTGTGATTGGTTTCAGGTTGTTTGATAATTTTTCTGACCAATCACACTTTAGAAAATATAGCTCTAGTAATCCTCTTCCAACAGATATTATTCCCTGGTGAGCATAAGTAGCTTTCCTTGGGTTTTCAGAAGGTTGTTGATGTAATATATGTATCTCAACATCTAATTAAAATCAAATAAATATATAAAACTTTTGCTTCTCAATATCAAAGATTCACATATGACAGATATCATCTTGCTTCCAGAAAACTTCAACATAAGTTCAGTCTCAACAGAATTAATCCATTTTCCACTTTTTGGATCTATTTAACCTCAAAATGTGATCCTGGTAATTGTATTCACACACCCACATTTACACATATACTCTCTCTCTTTCTCTCTCTCTTTATATATAAATATAATATTTGTATATATGTGAAAATAACAAATATATACACACAAAAATGCACACAAGTCCAGCTCTTGAAATTTAAAGATAATTAATACTTATTACAAAATAGTAAAGAAAATGTACATTATACTGATATGCTGATAGTGCTTGAACCCATTTCAAAACAACATCCAGAGCACAGACTACTTCTAGCAAGCCAAGATAATACTAGCTGTAATTTCAAGGTGGCAGATGTCCAAAATATTTACAAACATATTTTAGGAATCATATTTAGATTATAACAAGCTGACCATCCTCCATCATATTTACCATAGTTCTTGCAGTCTGAGTTCTGAATCCTTTTCAGCCTGCTGGAATACTGACTCAGTATAAAGACACAACCAGCAACACAGCTTCAGAACCAGCAACACAGTTTCAGAACTTTCAGAGTGTTGAGAAATAAAGTATTTCTTCACCTGGATTACTATAGTGAAGGTCATTTGTCAGCAGAGTTCTCATAAGTCAGTATTTACCAAATAGTAGATAGGAGGCTTACAACTGCTTTAGAAACCAGTGCATATCTTTTTAATTTTTTTTTAATTGCTTTTTCACTATATTCTTTCTTTACGCAGCCAAAAATACTTATGTATCTCACATGGTCTACTCACATTTAGAACTGTCTGCATTTTATCTACATGGACTATAAGTAGCCAAGGTGATTTACACTATAAACCTAATCTTGGCTCCTTTTCCACTTATAATGAGATGCTATATTATAAGATACGATGCCATACTAGCACAGACATCTCTTGGCAAAATGGGTAGAATTTTTTTTAAAATATGAGGAGCCACTCAGGAAACAAATACTTTTTTTCTTTTTATTCCCTTTCTTTTTTTGTTTTGTTTTGTGACTTTTGTTAGGGTTTTTCTGTTTTTCATTTAACACATATAGCTGAGGTAGTGTTTCTTAACAGGAATACATTCAGAGATTAGAAGATGGATAAGTGTTTAAACCAAGAATTTTTCTGGGTCAGAACATTTTTACTCTCTATATCATGTATCAAATTAAGATTATAATATCATGTTTTCTTAGGCATTCTCGCTAAGTATAATCCCATTTCAAACATCTTTTTTGAGGTATTTCGAATACATTAAGATACAAGTCAATCAAGCGATACAGAAAAACCTCCACCTAGGATCGAACATGATGGGAAAAAGGGATGCACCTGGTCATAGTAGAAATCATCTCACAGAATCACAGAATCACAGAAAGTTAGGGAAGTGACCTAGAAAGATCATCTAGTCCAATCCCCC
>NW_010334788.1:8830-16756 GCF_000700745.2 Antrostomus carolinensis | reverse complement strand
GGAAGTGAGGTGCTGACCTTGGATATCTTACCCTCTATTTTACCTCTTGCAATCAACCACAACAGAAACCTTGAGAGAAATTGTCCTAATCTCTCCTGGAGATTTTGATTTCAGTTCAACGTGGGTGCTATTTGAAGCCTCATGAGAGGAACATCTAAAATAAAAAGGTTTGTGGTGGCATGCAGCAGTAAAATTGCTTTCAAAGCCTTAATGCATGGGTTCATCAGGAGAAACCCAAGCATGTTCATTAACTCCTGGTATGCTTGCAGTTTCAAAGATGTTGCCCATGCCCAAGATGTGTCTGTTAACCCAAACACCATCACCCATCTGCTGCTATAACCAGGCAGCAGCTACACATTTTATATTTATCCTCTGTTTCAGAGAAACTCATCTTACATACAAGCAACAGAGACATCAAGAAATTAAAAGATGGGACTCCTATCTCCCTAACCTCAACTGTTTAGAAGTTAGGCATCTCACAGAACAGCAGGGGTTGGAAGGGACCTCTGGAGATCATCTAGTCCAGATTGTCTAATGTAATGCAACTGTCTGGAAACTTTCCATGGTCCGTGGAGGAACAGGCTGCTACAAAACATCAGTTGTTTCCCCTCTTGCCACGGAACATAAGTGGAGCTTGGACTGGAAAACAGGTTTTTTAGACTTCACATCTAACCTCATCTGACTCCTAACCACAGTCGTTCAGGAGCAGTGAAGTCCACCAAATATCAGCTCCAACTGGCACAGTGATGCCAGTGCAACATCTCCAAGTGGGCCAGCATTCTGGCTGCAAAGTCACAGTTTTGGACACTTTTGGTCCAGCTGTGTGACCTGTCCAAGGTCACACAGGAAGTATGTGGCAATACTGGGACCAGGGTGCCCCATGCTCAACCTTGGACTCTTCCCTCTTTTTGAAAATTAAACTGTTTTCAAAAGTCTTTGTTTGTGCTCTCAGAAAACAGACAAAAATGAATCCCAAGAAGCAACAAGATTGATTTTTTATTTATTTTTTTTTTTAGCACAATTGTTACAGAAATATGAAAATTCAGTTTGGCAAGACAATCCATTTTCCTCTATTGCCAAGACCTATCTTCCTGGATAAACTGTGTGGTACACAACTTCCCAGCAGTCAGACATAAGGAATGCCCATACTGCCCCATTCCCACCTGGTTCTGCTCAACAGCAGCACCATCACAGGCAAGAGCACAGAGAAAGCGTTGCAGCTTCTGCTATTTATCCAAAATACCAATGCATTTGGGAGTAACATGAAATAGCCAGAACCATCCACTTTATGCTCGTTGGGACTATGCCTGGATAGGAAATCTTCCCAGGAAAAGATAATTTGTAAAGCATTATCTATACAGTAAGGTCTGATGAGTTAATCCCCATCACAACATACATCTGATGCCTTCCCACAGAAGGATGCAACCCAGCAAGGAAGTATTCTGGCATGTCACTATGCACAGCCAATTTGCAGGAACATCAGCTCTCCCTGTCGTGACCACAAGGAAGACAAGATGGGAAGCCACCACCCATCTCCTTCCAAGTCAGCAGCTCCCAGCTTGCCTCCCTGGAGCAAGAAACCTCTCACAAAGGTGACCATCTCCTCTTTCTATTGCTGTTAAAGACCTCTCAGGTCCTCTTGTTTTCAGAATCCAGTTGACAAATTCAGGCAAACACACTTGAACAAAAAAAAAAAATCCAAGCCCAGCACATAGAGCTTAGAGTTCAGCAGTTTGGTTCATGTGTTTCACCATCTGGTTTCTAATCCCTCATTCCATGAAGGTGCATTGGCACCACACACCCACCAGCCCTGTCAACGTGGACCCCTCAAGCCTCTTGGCTCCAGCCAGCATGCCACCTCATCCAAGCCAACAGTGATCTGGCTGCAGGTTGCAATATAGCAGGCAGTTATGACTCAGGGTTATCGTTAAGAAACATTCCCCTCAGAGCACTTGGAGATCAGCAGAATATGCCCCAGGTTTAATAATTAATCCTTCTTGGTCCCCTTTACTCCATATTAGTTCTCAATATGTAGCTTCATAATTCAGAAAATGAACAGGGTTTTCTGCAAAGGGGTCAAATTTATTAATGCAAAACATCGCCACAAGGACACTGTCTCCAAAGGAGATGTCGCTGCAGGACATGCTGGAGATACATTCACTGCCCACTCATGCCATCACTTGTTGCCCACGAGTGGCCCAGAGAAGACCTCTCCCTGCTTCCTCCCAAACCCTTCAACATCCACCCCATCATAGCTGAGACAGTAGTGTATACAACAAGGGGCAACATCCACAAGTTGTGTCCTGGGAGGACTGCGTAGGACACTGATGAAAGCTTTCCTATGAGCTTGCAGTGGTACAGTGTTGTTGAAAGGGGTCACCTGGAGACATAGAGACATCTCCATCTCTGAAGGTGCTGGTGACCCTAGAGACCTCCAGTGGTCCCTCCCAGACAACGTGCTGGGGGGTCTCCCTTGGGTCCTGCTGTGCTGTAGGAAATGCTGATGGCCTGGCTGCTCCTCTACCTTGGCTTCCCCCAGGTCCCCATCATGGACCACATCTGGATGATCTCCCTCAACTGCCCTTGTTACATCCTCAGGCTTCCCGGGAAACGCAGTGCATACCCTGGAGCGACACCAAAGTCAGGACACCTCTGTGCATGGTGAGGAAGGCAAAGGTATGGGGGAGCAGGCGGGGGGGGAGGAAGACACTCAAGAGAAACATACAGATGATACAAACCACCCCTGAGAGCAGCTTTTTACATGTGTGTGATTTAACCATCCATAGACACCGTTAACTCTAATAGGAAGCAGCAGAACCGAGCAACCCATCAATGCAAAACCTAAAAAAAAAATTTAAAAAAAAAAAAAAGGGCTAGAAAACACCTGGTTCAACTAAATATACGCAGTTTGCTACTGGACACCCCCCAAAACCACACAAAAGCCACACGGCCATAGGTGCAATAATGTGATTCACAAAGGTACAAGTCTGTGCCCATGCCGTGCGCTCTCCAGGCGTGGACACACGTAATCATCGAATGTGGTAAGTTGCTGGCAGGCCCAGGCGACACTGAGAGCTGCTGATGAGGAGCAGCTGAATCCTGAAGAGGAAAATGCAAGGAGCTGAGGGAAAACCAGCATGAACAACATCGTAATTTATTTTTTTCCAGATTTATAGCAATGGCTTGGAGAGGAAGTAACACCTCAAAACATTTGATGAAAGGTCTGGGTGCCCACAAGGACGAGGATGAAGCCTGCAGAGCGTGGGGATGCCCAGGCTGCTGCTCCCTCCCCACCCAGCCATCCACGCACACGCTCATCACCCCACGTGGCTACTTCAATTAAGTAAAAATGCCTGAAATAGGAGACAGCTCAAACAGATTTTTATCATCACATCCTGCACATATCAAGTGAAATCAGAAAGGGGGAGGAGCAGCCCACAAAATAAATAAGCATTTAACCCTCCCAGTGAAAGATTCAGCCTCTTGGCTTTGGTGAGGGGCTGAGGAAGTGCTCATTAACACTGGGAAAATTAGTGAAACTATCAATCAACTGAAGGGGGACACATCATGCTGCAGGAGAGCACAGGAGAGATGGATCATCCATCTGCAGCCATGGCTGAGCTGACAGCGCCCGATGGGACACGTGTGCAGGTCCAAATCACAGCGAAAATACTAACTTCACTGTTAGTAGAAAATACTAACTTAATTGAAAGCCCTCCTTGGGTGTTCAATTTTGCTGCAGCAGAATCGGGGCAGGATTGGAAAAGCAACATCTCAGCGCTGCTCCCCACCACACTCAGCATCACCATGTTGGCCAAGAAGGGTCCTAAATCCAGCGCAGTTTCGAGCTAAGGGATGTCACTGCTTAACCAGTTACCTGTGGCAACTGGTTAGATTTGTGTACTCCTACTGCATCTAACACAAGGTAAAGCACAGCCTGAAAGTTTTCCCAGGTAGGTTTAAACTAACCGGTCTAATGTCGTACTTGTAACAGTCTAACAGGCAGCAACCCAGCAAGCTCTGCTCACCCAACACTCCTCACATTGCATTGATCAAAGAAGGTTTTAAGCTTCTATGCACAATCCTACACTGGGGATCAGCGCTGATTTAGCTGAACTACTGCAAAACCTGGAGGAAGTTTTGTTGCAGGGACCTCACAAGTGCCAACCAGCTGCTGTTAGCAATTAACTGCTGATGAAAACATTGCCCACACCTGAGCATCCTGCTTCCCCCAAGACCCAGCTCCCCACCAGAACAGCATCGCCCCAGCCCACCCGTTCCCTTTCGTGTTTTCTATCTATCTCCTGGCCTCGCCTCTGGGCTTTGCTTCATTTTTTGCTTCTTTGCAAGATCCTTAGGCTTGACAGAGTTATCTTGTCATGTTGGACCCAACTGCCTTTTCTCAGAGCTGATCAACTTAGGTCATGCAAATTACCCAGGGTGGAGGTAAACTTAGTAACAGAAAGGGACACTCAGATGGTTCCTTTTATGTTTCACAGGTCATTTGCATCCTTATTCTTTGCCTTTAGGGTAACTCCCAGTTGACTGAACACCTGCTTTTAGCTGCTGGGAAGCAGATAAAAAACCTCCTTCTCCACCCACCCCCAATTCACACCCCTTCCAAATATTTAGCTGATGTCACTAAGACTTGCAAAACTCTCCTCATACCTTCCTCACTTCAGGCAGGCTGAAGTGGTCAAGATTGAGATGAGCACATTCTCCTGCTTACCATGACCCAGAATCCTAAAGCATCCCATCAAACCAAACCCAAAGAAAGCAGAGAGCCTCACACCAGTTCATGGGCTTAGTGGCTCCACATCTCTGAGCCCTGAGCGTTCTCACTGATGTCCGAGGTGTCAGCCCCACACAAAAATGCTTCCAAAAAAGGACGGATGGAGACGGGAAGCCAGCTGGAGTGAACTTTATCGTGGAAAAGCCACCCAGATGGCCAGCAGCCAAATAAAAATGAGCCTCTTTGCTGGGAAACACTGATACTGCAGAAAGCATCAACCCTGCTTAGAAGCAGCACCAGGACCTCCTGTTACATCACTCATCCTTAACGAAACTATCACACCAACTTCAAAGACTCAGTTTATCCCCATTCTCTGGACGGAGAGTCAAGGCATGACCTGAGAGCAAAGAGATCAGCAGCAGAAGCAAACATGAAACCCAAGGGCACCATGAGTCCTTGCAACATCTCCTGGTCCCCAGGATAGACAGGTGGAAGGCAAAAGATTTATATGTCCCCAACTTGGAAATGGCCATGGCTCAGGCAAAGGGCAATGACCACACAATTTCACTGTGACAGTTTCCCTCACTATAAAAGGGAGCATCTCCTCTCTTCAGGGCTGCGGTGAAAATACTCCAACGACTAGTAACACAGAAAAGCTAACAGCAAATCGCAGAAGAAACTCTCTGTGTAAGAAAAACACACACGCACATTCCCTCTGCCCACTTAAAACTAAACAAGAGTAATGTACTACAGCAAATTTGATTTGTTCCTTCATTTAAGGTGACAATCTTGATGATGGACCATGAGCATTGATCTCTCCTTCTCAACAGGCTGCACCTCTAAGAACATATTGAGGGCACCATCAGAAGCAAAAGCATACCAAAAATCTTCCAGAGTTGCATCTGCTTAGGTACAACAACTTGTACATCTAAATTTTGACCTTTCACACGTGATATTTATCCACATTGCAATACAGACTGGCCAGCACAGGCTGAGCACTCTGAAAACACGCTGAGAAAATAACGCTCCTGTCCCTCAAAAAAAATAAGCTTACGGTGAGGAGGGGAAGCGGAGGAGGCAGCCCAGCAAAGGCAGATGGATACCTGGGGGGGAATTTCCCCAGCACAGGAAATGCGGTGAAGTGCACAAAAGCTCTCGAGGGAGATGCTGATCAACAGAGCCCTGACACGCAGGTCTCAGCTCTTCACGTCACTGCACCTGCGGGCTGCTGCCCCGTACCTGAGTTACTGGGATGTAGATGCTCCCACTACAGGTGTCAGGCTCCCGTATGGACAGGGTAAGCATCACTCCAAACCTCCTGGCAGCTGAAAAGCCACAAGCTGCATTACTCAAAAAGCCAGAGGCCAGAGCAGCTCCAGAGCTGGCTCCCAGGAGGTTCAGAGGCAGCCCCAGCAGCTTCACCGGGTCTCAGTGCAGCGGCTCCTGGGGCTGGAGTCATCTTGCTGGTCCCCACCGGGACTGCTACAGCCAGCGTGAGATGACGCAATTAGACTGAAACCTCAGTGATCATACCCTGTCCTTCAGGAATGTACTTAGGCTGCCAGTCAGAGCATATAAACACTTGAGAACTGGCTCAGACAAATGGCCCACAGATTTAAGCTGTGGGCAAACCTTGAAGAAAATTTAAGGGCAGCTTAGGAGAGGTCCAAGCTTTCATGCAGTGGGTTTGGACATCCCAAGCCACGAGCAAGAACTCTGAACTCAAGTCCTCCTACGCAGGGTGCAGACATTACACACATCTTGCAGACCCTACATCCAAACAAGCCATGCTGTCTGTGTTACAGTGTGGAGAAGCAGATATTTTAGGGAATGATTCATCTCCTGCAGATGCCTACAGCAGATCAGGGTCAGGTGCTTCCTAAAAATTTCTGTTTCCCTCCAGCAACTGTAAAAGGAGGCTGGGGACTGGTCCAGTTGCAGGTAATTGCAGCAGAGGTCTCTCAATCTAGAGGAGCAAAACCCCTCTGTTGTGGACCCCAAACACAGCCAGAAACAAGGTCTTATCATATACTCGAGATAGTTTCCAGCCCTTCTGAGACCCCTGAGCACTTCAGTAGTCTAAAATCATCTCATCAGCCCTGAAAAGGCAACATACAGGGAAACCTGTAACAAAAATGAAGTCTGGAGGTTCAACAGAAGTCTCACCCAAGGGGTGCAGGGAAGCCTAGAAGGACTTGTACCTCCAGGCTTACAAGTGCTGAAAGCCGTCACCACTCACCTCACTTCCCAGGAAAGCCTGGCAGGATCTGACCTCTCTTCCACACGCTCCTCCTTTCTCCTTTTCACAGTCAACTGAGACCTATATGACATTACAACAGAGAAACGTCAGCAAGCCCAACCTTGTCCCCTCCTGCTGACCAAAAAGCTTCATTTCCTCAGTTCTTCAAAATAAAGCTGCACCAGAAAGCAATTACACATAAATTGCAGTTTATATGTATCTATTTAAATTTTTATTTATTTAATATATGTATTATCTATTTAAATAGATATATACATTGGGGAAGGGACAGGAGCCCCCTGTGAGTGGCTGAAGTGGCAGCACATTCTTCTGCAACAGCAAATGGATTGGCATCAGGGACGGAGCCCTACAGCCTGTCCCCTGATGAACGCCCATGATGACCAAGCAACAGTGCACCAAAGTGAGCCGGATGAGGTTCTTCTGAGATGTTCACTGTCAGCTCTAAAGTAATCAATCCCTCAAATGCTCCTAAAGAGTAAAGGAAGGAAACACAGCCAGGAGAGCCAGGGAGCCCAGGATGATGAGGAAATGCCATTCTTGTGTTGCTCACCCAGGGGTGGCCAAGAGCTGCGAGGAAAAGGGGTGGAAGCAACAGACCTCTGCTCCATGACCCAGAGCATCCCAGCAGCATCACCAAAAGGATGTGGGTTTTTCCTTCTGGTGACCTTACTGACACCCCACGTTACAGCCCAAGGGTTGCACAGGACAGCCATGAGGACATCAGGCTGTTGCTCTGGTCCCCACCACCATGCTGGGCAGTGGTCCTGGTGGTCTGTTTTCTCCCACCAAGTCCCTCCTCTCAGGCCATGGGACCTCTTGTCAGGGCAGCCACGTATCACACAGCTGCTGTGAGCTTGAGGTAGAGCAGGGTAAGGGGACCTTTACTACCACCAAAATAGCTTCATCACTCAGCCTCCTTAACCCAGCCACATTT
>NW_010334788.1:4587-8805 GCF_000700745.2 Antrostomus carolinensis | reverse complement strand
TTCCTGCAGAATGGGAGGTGGGGGATGGACAGGCAGGCTTTTGGCCTCCTTGAACTCCCTGCCAAGCACTCTGTAATTCAAAGTCCATGTCCGGGATGCCACTCCAAGCTGCACAGCAATGGCCCAGACCCAGCTAACCTGGAGATCTGGTGCCTTAACCCCTTTGAGTCAGCATCTGAGCTTGGCTATTTTAATATGATTGAGTTGGGCCTTCTGAAACAGAGAAACAGCTCCCACTGAAATAACAGGTTTCCAGGAGGGAAATGTAGAGGGAATTCAGGACATCTCTATGCAGAAAAGGAGGCCCTCAACTTCAGATAGCATAGTTTGAGGAACCTGCCCTAAAGGGATGAAGTGCTCAGCTTGTTAATAGCTAGCAGCAATCCTTACATTACACTGATTTAAGAAGTTGTGAATGATTATTTTTGAGTGCAAAATAGATTAATTCACTGTTCAGGAAAGACAGCATCAACACCAGTAGCAAGAGGGGGGCCGCCATCCCTGGCAGCACAAAGAATCGTTGCCATAACCTGCAGCACAGACGCCTAAAAACAACCCGTCACCAAGCTTTTTGCTTTTGAGATCATAGAAGGACATCAATCCTCTCTTTCATCCTTGTTGGTGGTGGGTACAGGAAGGAAACACAGGTTCCGGTAACCTTTCTGGGCCCATTTTCCATAAACATCAGCAGCACCTGCACCCTCCCGCAGATGCCCAGAGAAATCTGCCCCATGAAACACCTTGGAGGGTGCGTTGCTGCCCACAGCCAGAAAATCATAGAATCATAGAATGGTTTGGGTTGGAAGGGACCTTAAAGATCATCTAGTTCCAACCCCCCTGCTATGGCAGGGACACCTTCCACTAGACCAGGTTGCTCAAAGCCTCATCCAACCTGGCCTTGAACACTGCCAGGGAGGGGGCATCCACAACTTCTCTGGGCAACCTGTTCCAGTGTCTTGCACTTGCCCTTGTTGAATTTAATGAGGTTTGTACATTAATTAATCCCAGAGGGTGCTTAGTCCAATGGTATACAAGGTGAGACAGAAATCTTCCCTGGTGCTCACATCGAGACATTCGAAGGAGCTTTTGAGGAATCCAGGCATGAGCCTGGGCAACCGGCCACGGAGCTAAGGTTGCTCTCCTGGGACCTTTCCCAAGCAATTCACACACACACTAGAAAAAAAAAACAAACCAACAACAAAAACCAAAAAGCCACCACGAAAAAACAAACCAAAAACAAAACCTAGGCTTGTTTTCTGTAAAAGTGGGCATCAAACACTGACATCAAGAAGGATGATTAAAGACAGTTGAGTTACAAGGAAAGATTAAAAGAACTAAATATGCCCAACTTGGCTAAGCAATGAGTTAAGAGGAGACGTGATAAAAGATTCCAGGCATCTGAATGAAGGGAGTGGCATGGCATTAAAAGACTGAATAAAATATCTTTCTGAGAAATGGATCCATCAACGATTTCCCAAGAGATAAGACACAAGCCTCATTTTTTTAGGCATTTATACAACCAGTCCCTAGAACAGAGGTTTTTGAGGAGAAATCCACATTGCCCCGAAGGGAGCACGCACCAAATCTTTTCATCTCCAGCGCAGGGTGCTGTGAATAAAGTGTGCAGCACCATGAGGGATCACTGGAAACTTGGGAAGCAGCAAGTATTTAATTCTGCTTCATCCAAGAAAGAGAGATACACTTTTTCACTGTGAAATATAAAAAAATAATTTTAAAAAATCACCTCTTTGTTTTAATTCAGCAGCCCTAATCCATAATGCTGAGTTTACGAGTACTTGACTTTTCCCCCCAGTAATTAAAAGATACCCTGGGTACCACAGAGGCAAGAGCCCAGATTCAGCTGGGTGGTGGTGCTCCTGGGGACTGCGAGCCCAGCAGCTCTCCAGACCCAAACAGACCCAGCACACACATGGGCAAGGTGAAAAAATCCTGGAAAGCATTTCAATACCTGAATCTGCTGAGACTGTACCCCTCAGAGAAAGTACCCTCTGAAACCCAGGGGCCTGACATGCTTTATAAAGATCAGAAGTAAGCACTAGATCCTGAGAAAACTGCCCGGGGAGGAGAGATGACCTGTTACACTGGCTTTACCCCCAAAATCCATATATAATGTATGTAACATACATACCTACCTAAATACCAAATCCGTGAAGCCAAAGCAGTGGATTTTGTGTAATTTCACATGATATCCAGCCCTGTGAAGGTCTCCTGAACATCTCCTGCCAGCATGGACAGAGGGATTTACCCAAGGGAAGGAGCTTGACCTGGCCAACAGTATTTATTGAATACAGACACAGTGAGGTTTCCAGTAACACCAGCTTATCAGTTCATTTGCTGTGCCCAGAGGTTGCAATTAACCCCAAAACGTTCTTTCAGGTGCTTCTGCCTCAATGTTCTTAATGCAGCTCAGCCAGTGGGTATGACTTACAAAGCTCAGCTGCATCCCAGATTTGGGTACCTGAGAGACTCCTTCATCCTCAACAGGGAAAAGCCAGAAGATTTTTATCGATGGTGCAATTTTAAATCATAGTTAAATTCACACAATGGCCATATGTCATCAAAGAAGTGGTCCTGTCCAGCTCCCCCAGGCTCCCCTGACCTGGCGAGTCAATGCAGGGCAACTGGATCTAAGAAAAAACTAGCTGGGGGGGAAGGGAGGGAAGGTAAATAATTTTATTCTAATTAATTCCCTAAACTAGTTCAGTGAGGTTCAGGCAAGTACTAGAAATCTTTCTCCTTTTGGCATGAGCGAGATCAGCTGAACTGCAACATGTGACCGCAATCCAAGGCAACCTTTGTTTCCAAGACCAAGAGTGGATCTTTTTGATTTATTTTTTTTTTCCCCCTTTCCCACAGCAACCTCTTAAGTCTGCAACTGCCCTTCTCCATGGGAACAGGAGATCCACCATTTACTGACCGGTGAGTTTTATTGCAGAGTTGAAACAGGATGTTCACAGATGATTTTATTACGTTTTTTTTTTTAAATAAGTGGAGCGTTTTAGTACGTAGTGAATCTTCTTGCTTTATGTTTGCTTGTCTCTTTGGGAGGCTGAAGTGTAACACCAGGCTGCCAGATTCATTTTATATATTGAAGAAACATGATTCTACCCAATCTGAAAGGCAGGCCAACATAAAAAGACCCGTTCAAAGTGGAGGAAACTCTGCACTTAGGTTGGGATGAAAAGAGGAAAATTAAAACATCTAAGAGAGATAAATTATTATACTTTCTTCTAAACCTTCCTCTTCCCATACAGAATCAGCTGCTTCCATCACTGCAGCAACACTGATGCTCGAGATAACCAGGCCCAGGGTATCACTGTCACAAAGAATTAAAGGCTTGCAGGTTGTATTCAGACAACTCCTTCCTTTCCTTTTGATGTTAATTTTGGGTATCCCCACTCGGGCCACAACTGCAGTTTTACTCTGCTCTCATCATGCATTCACACAGACAGACACACAGCCCTTACAGCCCTCGCAGCTAGCATGGCAGGAGGGTAAAGCTCCTCTCTGACTCACAACTCATCCTCACATGAAAGGCTTTGGGGATCTGAAGAAGGAAATGTAAAATTTCAACTCGTGCAATTCCCACTACAAGGGAGGAAAGGTTATTTTTTCCCCATTCAGCTAGTTAATAAGAAACAACAGTCTCCCAAAACACAGACAAGTTACTACCATTTAAAACAGTGGATTGGGATAATCCATAGGTAAAAAAAAAATAGAGAGAAGCCTGAAAGAGCAGCAGGTCCCAGTGTAGTAGTGCAACTCCTCCATCACTCACCCAAACATGTGGTGCTGCAATGAGGAGTGCTGAAAGGTGAGCCCAGGTGTGGTCCATGCACCTCCACCATGAGTGAGGGAAGACAGGGGGAAGGTTTCTCCCAGAAAAAACAAAAAAGATGGATCCCTGAGCCTCTGCACAGATGGTGCAAGTACCCTGGCAGCTGGTGGGACCATAGCTTGCTCCCACGCTACAGAGCTTTTAAGCCTGCCACAGAAACCACTCCTCATCAGGAGCAGTCCCTCTGAAAGCCAGGGGAGAGCTGACTGTACAATCAATGACCTATAAAGAAACTCACTTGATGTCACTCTTTTTTTTCCTGACTTGCGAAGAGCAGCAGAACCCGGTCCTCAGTGCACAGCTCTGCAGGGTGCGGATGCCCCACCACGGATGCTCAGCCGCTCCCACGCCTGCCCCGC
>NW_010334788.1:0-4543 GCF_000700745.2 Antrostomus carolinensis | reverse complement strand
CCGCTGCCCCAGCCACAACAGCAATTTCTGTACCCCCTCTCTTGCTAAAATAATGCAGCCAGGCACCTTTTGATGCTTAGGAGAGGCGACTGCCAGCATAATCTTGGAGAACATCTTGCTTTCCAATGGACTGAGCCTCGGGATACCTTCAGAGCTGCCTGGGAAAGATCCACTAATGTATTCTGGACGTGGACAGGGGGTGACGTGCACTCAACCCAGCTGGATAGGCAGGCGGGTGGGGAAGCATCTTCTGAGAGATGACAGAAAGAATAAAAAGCAGGAACTGGCAAGGACAGCCTGTTCAGCACTGAGGCACAGAAGAAAATCATCCCCAGTGCCACCACCACTGCCTCCCCTCCAGTCCCGTGCCACCTTCCCAGGCTCCCACAGGATGAGCCCCAGGAGGGAGGTGTGTGCTGGGAAGCAGCCAGTTCCCTGTGTCCTTCCCGAGAAGCGCATTTCTCACCCCAACACACGCATTTTGGTACCTAAATCCATCCCTGCTCCTGCTTGGCGGAGCCTTTGCCGGCACTGCTTTTCCCTGGGTATTTTCCAAACGCTTATCCAGAGCCTCCTATCCCCACTCTCTTGCATGACAATAACTGTTTTTCTACTTTTGCTCAAGATCAAAGGCACAAGAGAGAAATGAGTGTTTTTTGGGCTTCAGGAGCATCTCTGCCCATGCGGGCAGCTGCTCCTTTGCTGGGGCAAAGAGGATGCACTTGCCCTGTGCGCAAAGCTCTTGGAGAGGGAACGGAGCGGGATGCCACTGCCTGGACCGCTGCTGGCAGCCTGGAAAGAGTTACCGCCCAGCTCAAAGGATTTCTGCCTTCCCAACAAGGCAGCCAGGGTGAAGAATGCAAGTGACGCAGCAGCATCCTGCTGAGAAAGAGAGAAAAAAGGAGAAAAAAATAAAAAAACCCACCATAAAATAAAAAACCCTAAAGCTCTTTGGATGAGATTCAGGATGACTACACTTTTACTGTAAGTGTTTAGTAACTCAGAGTCACATAACGCTTCTCTGCCCACTTGGGGCCATAACACACAGATCAGAAACTACAAGAAACACTTCACATACACATATGCACCGAAATCCCCCATCCGAGAGAGGACAAAAAAACCTTTAACAAATTAAGCTGTGTTTCCCATTTAGCAGAGCCCAATTGCTATTTACTTAACAATTTTAAAGTGTTATTTTAGCCTTCCTGGTTTGTGTGTTAAGAGGCTGTTCCTGGGACAGGAGCCAAAGTCGATTAGAGCAACCCAGCAGCTGGAGAGGGAGGGAAAACAGGGTGGAAGGTGCTGGGGCAAGGCTTCACTGCAGGGATGGTCGCTGGTAGCCCCCAGCTGCAGAGCTGGCAGGATGCAAGTGGAAAAATGGGGCCAGGGTGGAGAGCAGTGCTCAGTCCATCACCATTTGGTGGTCGCCAGCAGAGGCTCCCTGCTTTTGGCACACTGATGCCTCGCTCTGAGCAAGCATGCCAGGAAAAGCAAAGCCGTGACAGACCTGCATGCACAAGCATCCACCCTGGGGGATGTCACAGAGCTCTATGCAGAGGGGCTGCCCCACGTGGGTACCACCCAGGCAAGGCACTGAACCCACCTGAGAGATGCTATCACAGGAGAAACAACCAGAGGATGGATGATCCACTTGGGTACAAATGCTGTTTTGGTGTCCACCTGCTCAGGATGCCCTGCAGCCTTCCTGTAGCCCCTCAGGTACTGGAAGGCTGCTATAAGATCTTCCCAGAGCCTTCTCTTCTCCAGGCAGAACAGCCTCCAGATTATAGAAGACCTCTCCCTCTGGAGGCATACACATAGGCACCACATTTCAGTAGTATGCAGAACTGAGCATGTTCTCCCTGGATGACAGTGTCCTTAAGGAGAGGTCAAAGGGATCATTTCCCCCACTGAGCCTCTTCCCTTCCTGAAGGCTGCTGGTGCCCAGAAAGCCCTGAGAGAGGAAATACCTGGTCATAATGCTGAATAATATGTTAAAAGACTATCCCTAGCAGCTGGCTGAAATGCTTGCCTCAAAACAGACACCCCCCATCACCTGCTGATGAACCAAATCTTAAATAGCTCAGGGGCACAGTGCACAACAAGAGCACAAAGCCCATCATCTCATGGTGAAAGGGGAAGTAGTTTGGGGTTGTTCACCCTGGAGAAGAGAAGACTCCAGGGAGACCTTGTTGCAGTCTTTCACTACCTAAAGGGGGTCTATAAGAAAGCTGGGGACAAATTTTTAGCACGGCCTGTAGTGATAGGACAAGGAGTAATGGTTTTCAACTAAGAGGGTAGAGTAGATATAAGGAAGAAATTTTTCATAATGAGAGTGGTGAAACACTGGAACAGGTTGCCCAGAGAGGTGGTAGAAGTCCCATCCCTGTATAAGCATTTAAAGTCAGGTTGGGTGGGGCTCTGAGTAACCTAGTCTAGTTGAAGATGTCCCTGCTCACTGCGGGGTAGTTGGACTAGATGACCTTTAAAGGTCTGTTCCAACCCAAACCATCCTATGATTCTATGAAGTAACAGTGTACTGAGGAAAGTAACAGGTGGAAAAAGGAGCAGAAGGCAATGCCACCCAAAATCCATCGGGTAGCTGGGGAAGCAAGCAGCCAAAGGAAAGCAAACAGAAGTGAACAAGCAAAAGACATAGAAAGCAAGCCAAGAGACATTATTCTGTACGCTCCAGAAGTGCAAACTTGGGAGTAGCCATAGGAAAAAAAAGGCTCACTCCTAATATTCAAGGCTCTCCTTGACCCTTCTGAGCACTCAAGAAAATAAAGACCTTCAGCATTGCCCAAAGCACCCACTGTGTTTTCCAGAAGATGGGTTTTCCACATGCCCAAAGATACATCCCCAAGATGCCACTACAACTTGACTGACTGGACTGAAGAGCTCTGAAGCTCTGCTATCAGCAGGCCTTGCCACACCAGCCCGGCCACAAGCTCACCATCCAGCCAACTTCATTTGGTGGTCACTCCTTCTACTATTATGTGGTACGTAGGAACTGCCTGGGGATTTGAGTTCTTCCCAGTGTAAGCCCCAGCCTGTTAGCCTTGAAAAGGCAATGAATAGCAAATTGCCTGTTTTCTTCTTCACTTTCTCTGTACCCTTTTTAAGACAAATTACCATGCTGCTTTTATTTTTTAAGCTCTAGATCAACAAAAGTCAGATTCAGCACCAGCATGTCACACGTCACAAGCAAGCACAGCAAGCATTTATTTTTTTGGGTGAATTTTAGCATCAACATAGCTAGAACTGAAGCCTAAATCTTCCTGGCAAGGCTCACATCTACATCCTCTAAGACAACAGGCACAGTCGCTGTGCTCTGCGCTGTGCAGGATACAGCAAGGTATGGGAACCCTGCAAACCACAGGAGAAAGCTCTGCAGCCTGCAAAAAAGAACAAGTAGATCTGCCTATCTATGATCTTCCTCTTTAAGGCACTTTTATATCCTCCTGTGATTTTAAAACCCAGCACACACTGTTTCAGCTTTGATGCTATACGTTCTTATTATCAGAATATCCTCTCTTCTTGCAGTAATATCCCTCTTTTCCCTGGGGGGTACAGCTGGTAGGGCAGAATAGACCAGGCATTTAGCAATTAATCATAAGCATGAGTATCAGCTTGAATCATCTAGGCTCACATGGCTCCAGAGCATTCCCACCAGCTGCAAACACCACCTGAGTACCATCACCATCAGACAGCAGTTGCAGGGGTATCTGGTTTAGCATCCACAGGAGAGGAAATCATCAGCTTGCATCACAGAACAGAGTGACCAATTTGTGGTCAACCAAACTACTCTCAAGAGCTGAAAAACCAAGTGTGATGAAGTAACATTGGAAATTTGGACTCAGAACAGGAGGAGGTGTTAGGACACAGCCTCTGCAGGACTGATGGGGGCAGAAGCCATGCCAGAATCTGGATGGAAGGACTGCAGAAATGCTGGGCCAGACAGGATTTCAAACAGCCACCCAGCCCGAACCCTCTCTTGGCTGGTTTGCCTTCATGCCACTCTCCAAGGCAACACTGGCGCAGCTCTGCCATGAACGAAGCAGGACTCGGCTGCAGTTCCCATGATGAACACCACTTGCCCTACCATCTGGGAAGGGCTGCTGTGCTGCTAACAATGCAGTTTCTAATACTTTCTGGGCCAGCTCCAGCATCACTCATTCTCCTTCACCACCAAACACCAGGAGCTGGAATCTATGCTTTGAGAAATGCCAGCACACCCCACTGCTACCAGGCATGACGGAGATGATGCACTGGAAGTCAGCGTCCAGAGAAGCACTTCCCTGTATGCAATTTTCTTCTAATCCTGTCTTCAGAGATGGAGAATCATCAGGTGCTGCATTCCTCACACCACCTTCCTGGATGTCTCAAATCTGCTATGTTCCCTTCAAGTCACAGAATCGCCTCGACTGGAAGAGACCTTTAGGATCATCGAGTCCAGTCATTAACCTCACACTGACAAGTCCCTGAGTAAACCGTGTCCCTAAGCACTAGGTCTACACAACTCTTAAATACCTCCAGGGAT
>NW_010334787.1:47493-50535 GCF_000700745.2 Antrostomus carolinensis | reverse complement strand
CCGCCGCCTTTGCTTGGGGTTCCCCCCGTCCAAGCTGTGCTGGTCTTTCACAGCCAAGCCCGTTCATCAGCAGGGCCTAACTGTGGGGATTTCACTGGGCCAGCACTTGGTCAGCAGCCAAACACAGCCCACAGCTCACTCCCCCCACCCAGGAGACAGGGGAGAGAACTGGGGGGCAAAGGTCAGGAGACCTGTAGGTCAAGAGAAGAACAATTCAACAACTGAAATAAAATAAAACTTAAAATAGCAATGATATTAAAATAATAATGACAACAACAATAGTAATAAAATATGCAAATGAGTGATACACAACACATTTGCCCACCACCCACCAACCAAGCCTGCTCACTGTCAGATAACAATCCCAGGGAGCGACAATCCCGAACCGAAACCGCTATCCCAGAAGAGCAAGAGGCCGAGTGAAAGTCAGAGAGAGCAGGAGGGGGAGTGACTCTCATTAATATACCAAACATGACGTTATATGATATGTAATATCCTATTGGCATATCCAAATACCCATTTAACATTAATTTAAGCATTCTTCCCCCTCCACCAGATCTTAGCACTTGTAGACTAACAAAACATGAAGTCCTTCAATTTCTAGTGACAAATGAAAACATTGGTGTGTTATCAACGTTTTTCTCATAACAAATCCCAGGCTGAAACCAAAACACAGTGCTACTCTAGCTACTAAAAAGAAACCCAGTGCTGTCTCAGCTACAAACCAGGACGCTAATGCAATTTGGGGCACAAGTTATGACCAGTATCAGTGGCAAGGAAGCTCAGCAGCACGCAGGCAGGGGTTTTGGCAAGCACCTGCATCGACAGCCTCTGCAGCTCCAACAGGTCAGGCCAAAACTCGATTTGATATCCATGCATTGAATTTAAACTTGCCTATCCAAAAGAGTCTAAGGAATTTAAGCATCTGTATGTTGCTGTGTCTCTGTCTAAAGACTGAGAGAAGCAACACAAAGAGTCAGTAGGAAATACTTTTATTTGGCTTAGCAAGGGCATTGCCCAGACAAGGTATCCCCATGCTTTTTGAATTACAAAAGCCTGTGGTAAACAGCAAATTGCATTAATTTCACCTATGGAAGCTGTACACTAAATGCTGACATAAGAAAGTCCAAAATTATGGCACCACCCTCACTGGAGATAAGTTCAGCCCTTAATGCTCTTAGACGTGATGCAGTCTCCACTTTATTGTTTTTAGAGAGGGACCGTCCTTTTCCAATCGATCTCATGATGAATAATTCTTTTTCTCTGAGTCTCTGCCATCTGGACCAGACTGACAGGATGATGAAGGACTAACCAGGCTGTCTCTGAAAACTGAAATCGGGGGAGTAGGGTGCTGATGAGCCCTGTGATTGTTGAATGCACATGTTAACTACCCAGGGGAAACCCTCTGTTGCTATTCTGCCTCCTCTGTCCCAGCTCTTTGTACTCCACAGTGCATCTGCCCGAATGATTTCCTGACATGGGAAGCTTTCAGCACCTCTGCTTCTTCTGGGTTTCAACAATGCTGATCTTCCAAATGCTGGAAGATGACTCAAGACATCTCAGCCTGTCCTGAGCTTCCTTGGTGTTCGTTTGCACCTGTGTGAGAAGAGCACAACAGTTAAAGACCAAAGAAGAAAGTTCAGAGATCAACAAGAGACCTCTGCAGACGAGCTTGTGAAATCACAAGAGACAGTGCACAGCCCTGGGGAAAGCACCAGAGTATTTCATTGGCCAGGCACCAATGAAGTAAGCCATCATCCTCATTTGGTGGCCCACTGGCTTCTCCTCCTCACTCAAGTCTTCCTTCTGCAGATGCTCCTCATCACCCACCCCACTTCCCAGGGACTTATGCAGCTGCATATCTCTCCTGCTCCTCTTCTATCTCTTCATGCTGTCTCTGTGCAGCCTCACCCACAAGCACAAATTCCCTTTCCCTGTCCCTGGTGATTAACACATCTGCCTCCCTACTCCATCTATCCCAGTGGAGGCCTGTCCCTCTGACCCACCTGAAACATATCTCCACCCAAGTGGAAGCCCAGGGTGGTGGGAACAGAGCTGCTCAGCGGACAGCCCTGGGAGGTACTGCACAGCCTCAGGGGCATGCTGCTTGTCCTGAAGACACCCCTAGGAGATATCTTTGGCTCAGACTTCTTCTCACATCCTCAGTGTGGTGGGTTGACCCTGGCTGGATGCCAGATGCCCACCAAAGCCCACTCTGTCACTCCCCCTCCTCAAATGGGCAGGGGGAGAAAAAGATAACAAAAGGCTCGTGGGAGAAAAGGACAGAGAGAGATCACTTACCAATTACTGGCACGGGCAAAACAGACTCAACTTGGGGGAAAAAGATGAATTTTAATTGATTACCAATCAGACAAGAGGATAATGAGAAATAAAACCAAATCTTAAAACACCTCCTCCACCCCTCCCTGCTTCCCAGGCTTAACTTCTCTCCTGATTTCCACCTCCTCCCCACCAGAGGCACAGGGGGACAGGGAATGGGGGTTGGAGTCAGTTCATCACACGTTGTTTCTGCCGTTCCCTCCTCAGGGTGAGGACTCCTTCCCCTGCACCAGCGTGGGGTCCCTCTCACAGGAGACAGCCCTCCATGAGCTTCTCCATCGTGAGTCCTTCCCATGACCGATAGTTCTTCTCGAACTGCTCCAGCCTGGGTCCATTCCATGGGGTGCAGTCCTTCAGGAACAGACTGCTCCAGTGTGGGTCCCCCACGGGGTCACAAGTCTTGCCAGCAAACCTGCACCGGCGTGGGCTCCTCTCTCCATGGGGCCTCAGGTCCTGACAGGAACCTGCTCCAGCGTGGGCTTCCCACGGGGTCACAGCCTCCTTCAGGCATCCACCTGCTCCAGCGTGGGGTCCTCCACGGGCTACAGGTGGACATCTGCTCCACCATGGACCTCCACGGGCTGCAGGGGCACAGCCTGCCTCACCATGGGCTTCACCACAGGCTGCAGGGGAATCTCTGCTCTGGCGCCTGGAGCACCTCCTCCCCCTCCTTCTTCACTGACCTTGGTGTCTGCAGAGTTG
>NW_010334787.1:42194-47311 GCF_000700745.2 Antrostomus carolinensis | reverse complement strand
GCCGGGTCAATCTGGTCCCCGGCTGGCATTGGCTGTGTCAGACATGGGGAAGCTTCTGGCAACTTCCCACAGAAGCCACCCCCACACCCCCTGCTACCAAAACCTTGCTACGCAAACCCAATACACTCAATGACTTTTTTTTTTCTGGATACCATCTTTACACTGTGGCCTTTCATCTCCTTTGAGCTAAAATTTCTGTGCAGGTTTCTGGCATTTTGGATCTCAGTTACTCCCACCTCCTTTTCTTTCTGGTTCTGACAAACACTGTGTCATCCAACTTGTACCCAGCTCAAACACTGCTACGAGCATCCCTTCCTCATGGGTCGCTTTGGCTCTGCTGCTTCTGCCTCTGCCCCCCTTCCCCAGCTCTGCCACGTGCATCAGAAGCCCCTTCCCTCTGCTCTCAAGATCCCCCCCCAGTGCATCACTCACTAACCAGATATTATCTCTGCCTTCAGCTAGCCCTTAATACTTGCCTACTTGATAAATTTTCAGACAAGCACCTTTGCCTGTTCTTTTTTTTTCCGCTCTTCAAGCATGAAACAGGCACACCACAAACACCTCCACAGCTGCTCCCTTATCGTCTGTCAAAATCATCATTAAAAGCCTCTGGGATGCTCTCAGAAATTTTTTACTGTGGACTGCGCCTGTGCTGAGCTCCTTTCTGATCTGCTGGACACTGCTGTTCCATCTTTTCCTTCTGCTTTCCCTTCTCTTCCAGTAATTTGTCATTTCCCTTTGCCTCTGCTTTGGTGCTAAGCTCTCTAGCACAGGGCCCATCTTTTTTCCTTAACCATTCAATACTCAATCTGGTGATGTCCTGGTCCTTGATTAACATTCCTATGAACTATGGTGATATGAATAGTAAATCATTAGGATCAGTTCCCTGGTGCTATACTGTCACTCTAGGCATTTGCTGCAGCTCCTAGTAGTAATTTGTATTTAACTTTGCTTCAACACCTCAGGTCTGAAGGTAGGAAATGTGTGATGCTAGTTACATTTAATTATTGCCTGCATTAAAAGTAGTTGTGGACAACCTGTAGAAATAAGTGCCATAATTCTTTGTCTCAGAATGAATGTATTGGTTTCTCTAGTATTTCATTTTTAACCCATTTTACTAAAATTTAACGTAGTTATTTAACTTTCATTTTCTTCCAGCTGCTAACCTCTCACCTAGTTCAAATGATTCATCCGTATTGCATTCACTGCCCAGGAATGTTGGCTTTCAACAAACTACAGCAAATAATGTAAAATAAACACGAGTGTGCTTTCATCTCACAACAATCTGGGTTAAGTACATATTTCACACACTGCACCACAGGATATGTTAAATTAAAATCAGAACCACCAGATTGAAAAATCCAATGCCAATTCAAACTATTGCTGAGTTATTTCTGTATTCACTTATATGTAAGAATGGGCATGAGTAACAGCCATTGCTTTATTAACCTTAAAATGTGCCATTTTACAACTTTTGTCTTCATTAGTTGAGGAAACCCAAGAATTTTTATTTGAAACTACTCTTAGTAGAAGTTACTTTTATATACTGTCAAGTATCCCGAACTCCTTGAAAAAATATGACAGCCTACAGACAGTCGTGTCTCCATCTTCCTCTTATTTTAGTGTTCTACATTTTCTAAATCACTTTCAATCACACTTTGAAAAAGCAACCTGGAATGGCTTCCTTGAAATGATGAATGCATTTTTAAATGTCTACTGCTTCATGCTGCCAGAATCAAGTGATCTGGGTCTTGCATGTATTTATTTTCTAGTGAAAAGATGTAAGGGAGCTACATTTGAATAAATCTGAGCAAGACTCAGATTTAATGCACTCTTACTCTAGATTTCCATAGTGTAACATTTTATGAATCTAGCTTCTCGTTCCAGCAACACTAGCTTAGGAATCGTGCTTGGTTGTTGATTTATTTTGAAGATATGCAGAATAGGCATTTTATTTCCTTTAGACTTTAGATGCAAGACTAGAGATTCTCTGAAATTTAGAAAGATTGTCTTTCAATGTCATGTTGCTATGTTTAGACTTTAGCAGAGTCTAAAAACCAGAAATTAAACTCTGGGGTTAGCAAGAGGAAAAGAGAATTATTGTAGTTCATCTCTCATCTTTCTCCATATTACTGCTTGATTAGGTTATTGCTTTTCCCTCTGTGTGTCTGCTTGAAGGGATGAACAGGGACATTTTGGGGAGCTTTGCTGACGCACTCCTTTGACAGCAAGACTCAGCTTTCTCTGAGTTGCTTGGAAGGATCTACGCTTCTGGGAATGACTGAAGTGTCCTGGGGACAGAAAAAGAAACAATTTTATTTTAATAGGTTAATGGTTCCTGGATCCTGAAGGATCTGCCACTTGCCAAAACTTCTGCTTGCTTTTCTTCTTTCAGCTTTCATGCTGCTGTAAAGCTAGGCAACAGCTTTCCCTGACCAAGGAAAAACACTGACCTTTAGCGGTGT
This sequence comes from Antrostomus carolinensis, assembly GCF_000700745.2. Lineage (NCBI taxonomy): Eukaryota > Metazoa > Chordata > Aves > Caprimulgiformes > Caprimulgidae > Antrostomus > Antrostomus carolinensis. The sequence goes on along the minus strand of NW_010334787.1, from coordinate 44,846 downwards.
TGACAAATACAGCAGAAGACAAATCCAGATACAAATATTTTCATCCATTGCCACAGAAACTCTTTGAGAGCCGTATAGTCCTGTCCAGTCAGCTGAAATGTGAACGCAGTCCCTTGGCTGAGAACGGATGGAAAACCTTTCTCTCCCTAACAAAGCAGCACTATGTGCTCTTCCACCCAGCACAGGAGGAGAAATATCTCTATTCCCTCAACTCTGCTTTGTTTCACTTTTCAGTCAGGTTTTGTATAAGGAAGAAAGCAATGAAGCTTACTTTTAGGACTAGAGGTTGGAGGAGACGGTGGTTAGAAGAGCAGAGGAGTTGATTTTAAAAGACGTGCAGGTCATGCATTTTATTCCAGATGAGAGTTTGAGAGACAACTGAATGTTTGTATTCCCAGAATTAGAACCGCTTCTTCACAGCACTACTGCTGTAATTTAGGTTTAGAGCTCACTTCAAAACCCAGTACTACCACAGCTGGTATTGGTAAAGAAAAAAAGGACAAATAAGCTAGTAGTTTTTCCTCCTTCAAAATTAAAAAAAAAAAAAAAAAGTCAGGAATTTCAAAATTACGGGAAAAATCATCCTAAGGGATTTTCTTAGTTGGATTCAACAATCTTTGGATCCAGTCCTTGGAGACAATACTACTTCTAGAGCAAAATTTAATAACAAAGGAGAAGAGCACTGAATCTCATAGCTACTGTAGAGCAGAATTAGATCTTACTACATTCCCGTGGAGACCTATATACTCTATTAAAATAGCGTTTTGGCTTCTTTCAGTGGTTGAAGCCCTTATTGTCTAATCGCCAGTTGTGCCTAATATTACAGGTTAAGGGTGTGGTGGGGCAGGCATGTGCTAGGAGATGGGGAGCAGAAGCAGGTACATTACTGGGAGAGGAGAAGACCAAGGGATACCCTGGTTGATGTTTTGGTCCAAACACTTCTTTTTACTACCACTGATTGGTAAATCATCCATAGTATCTCCACAGGCCAGCAAACCACAAAGCTGCATGGAAATCTTCCATGGTAACTTCTTTCCCACTGGAAAAAAATGCTAATTTGTTAGAAACAAAGAGTTTTATCTAAGTGGGGTAAATTCAATGAGAACTCATTTTGAAAAACATATTTTTAGATAAGGTCTTCCAAGAAGGTCTGACCTGAACTTTATGGAAGAGAATGTCTCAATTTTTCAATTTGGAAAGATAGTTTACCAGGGTCTGTAAATTTTTTAACTGTATTTCCTGGTGGAAAAAAAAAAAAAAAAAAAAAAAAGTCATGGTGAAGTAAGAATGAGATATTGCATTTTTATCAAAATGAAATATTGCAAGGAGTTCAAACCGGATTTTTTACGAGTGTTTTCTGGGGGGTTATTTTGGGAGAAAAATGGAGTGCCTTTGTTCCATTCTGAGAAAGAAGATTTTTTCAAACCCAATGCTTATCCTGTAGACCAAAAAAATCCAGCTCTCACCCATCCCTAATACTCAGGAGTCTGTGTCTTTTGCAGTGGCAGGGCTGGAGTTGTGCTGTGGGTGCTTGCTGGGAGTGTAGCCAAAGAAAAGCGCTGTGCTGTCAGGGGAATAGAAACTTCAGCTCGTGGGTAGGAGTGGGTGAGCCTGAGAATTACCAATGCTCGTCTGAAAATTGGCAGCCTGACTGGAAAGCATCCAGGATCTCCAAGTGCCCTGAGTTTACAGGCCATCCCAGGAAACAGCCTGCTTTAACAGCTCTGGGACACCCGGGAGGCCTTTTTTGGTTAAGTGCAAACCTTTACTCACATACACATGCCCCATCTTAAGCAGCAATCCAGTCATTCCCAAAGAATGTCTTAAAAATAATTAAATTACTTTACATCATGTTCCAGGAGATTAAATTTTTCTGCCTTGCATTTCTTAAAACTACTAGCTTATAAGGTAACACGTCAAAGTAACAAAAGGTCATATGTGGCACTACTTGCTGCCTCCAACAAGGAGGAGTAACCTGGTACCTTATTACCCCTTTTTTTTGCTAAGGAGAGGAACAAAGAATACTACAACAGTCTTGGCTTAGGCTATGTAGTGTCGCCTAATCTCAAAAGTGCAGGATGGTGCATTTGGGATCTTACCTCCTGTTAAGTTGTGGATGTCTTCCAAAGGTGTGTTGAACATCAAAAGTATGTCCTCCTCAGGTGGAACTTGGAGATTCCCTTAATTTCTCCAGTATTTTTAAGAAGAAACAAACAAACAATCAAAACCACATTAAAAGTGAAGAAAGGCTCTAAATAATGCCAGTGTGGTATCACCTGCTGGGCTTGGGGGTCTGTTTTATTTTTCTTTTCACTTTGTTCACTTTCATGAGACTTAAAGATCTGTATTTTAAGACTACCTGTGCTGGAGAAAAAAAAAAAAATTGTCATGAGCAATAGGCAGAAACAGCTGCTAGAAACGGTTCTTGGAACAATGCACTGTGAAAAAACACCTCAACCTCACAGAGAAACAGAAAGAAGAATGAGCGATGGGACAGGTCAGTTGGTGCCCATGGTGAGGTGCTGTCAGGGCAGGCACAGGCAATGTGGCCGTCCCTGCCCAGCCTGCCCAGCCCTGGGGCTCACCAGTGGCTCAGGAATCCCTGCACCGCGTCCTGGGTCATAACCCAGCTCCACTGACGGTGGCACAGGA
>NW_010334787.1:17055-42174 GCF_000700745.2 Antrostomus carolinensis | reverse complement strand
TTTCCCTCCCTGTTATGTCACTGTTACAAACTTCTTTTTAAGTAATGCTTTTCAAATCAGCTTTACTGTGATTCTTAGGGGAATTGCAACATTCTTTTCATATTAAGATAATGAAAAATGTAGGTGTCATTGTTGGCCACTACTCTACATCGCACCCCCCATGTCTCATTCCAATCCCTGGCACCCTAACCCACAGTACAGATGTGGCTCTAATAACCTCTCCTGGGCAAGCCGTTAGTCTCCTTGGGTGGAAAAAGGATGTAAAGAAGAATAAATATCTCAGGAAAAATGAAAAAGCTTTTCCAAATTTTTCTATCTCTTCTCAAGTGTTTGATGAAAACATTATCAAGGAGCAAATAGGGACTAAAAGAGAAAATCAGAGTCTATGGGCTTTGTGTCAGACTCAGAATACGAAAGATGAGAAAGGAAAGAAAGAGACAAAAGAAAAGGAAGAAATAATAAGAAAATGAATGAAAGAGAGGAAATGGCCAAGATATGAAAAGAAAGTGAGAGACAGAGTGGCTGAGAAAAGAGAGAGAAGAAATTTTGAAGGAAACATGTGAGGCAGCAAAATAGTAGCTGTACTTGTCTCTAGTGGAAAATAGTCATTATGGGGCATGTATAAGCAAATATGACATTAAAAATTACACAATAGCAGATAAGTAAAGGCTGTGGGTAGGTCTGGATAGTTCTCCTCCAAATAAGGCAGCTGAAAGTCAGCGTTCCCTTATTGCAGCTATTGTGAAGCTAAAGTTCACTTGTACTGAAATGTTTCCTTACTTTGTATCATAGCCTGATAAGTGATTTGTTCCACTGGGAGAAAAACTTTTATCACCACGACCCATGTGTGTTTTGTTGGCACAGTATCTGAAGTCCAATTATTCAATATACTTTTTCAGCCGGTGGGTATTTGTTTGCATTTTTAACAAAGGTTGGGTAAAACAGTGTTTTTGAAAAATTCTGTTTTGCATTTTCTCAGCTCTTCTTTTACTACTTTTTCTCTTTGTCTACAGCCAAATCCACTCCCTAAGGCACTGAGGCACTGCAGCCCTTAAATAAAAAATCCTTTGAGTGTCTGCAATACCCTACTCACCCACAGACATACCACTTCTTCCAGTGGCCATTCCCACTGCCGCTGTGCTGACGGGCTCTGGACAGGCCAAGCACCAACAGTCACGTCCGCTTTCATTGAGGGACCACTGCGGGGACTACGCATGTTGCAAAGCCAAGCGCCATGGCTGCATCAGTGCAACCGGTTCTCCAAATGCTAGTGCAACCACTGCGTAGTGATAGCTTTGACAACACTCTCACACTTGTTAAATTCCTCCTTTCCTTGGTTTCATATGCTGAACGGTAGCCAAAGCCATAATCTGCGATCTTTTTACCTTGCAAGCATCTTCCAGCCATATGGTTTAACAACCAGGTGTTCTGTTACAACTAAAACTACCTGGAAATGGCACAGAACTTTTTCAAAATGTGCCATGTAAACATCATGCTTTTTTCAAGATGGTTTGGCTTATTTGTTGGTTTTGGTTTTGTAGGGTTTTTTTCCCCTCTCCCAACTCTATTTACAGAGTAACTTTCATTTTGCTGGACTTTTTTCTCTTTGGTTCATGGATAACACAATGTTAGCCCTTTCCCTTGCCCATGCAGATGTGTGCCTCTGAGCTGAAGAGCATCACAACTTTCTAGTATAAAGCATCTGATGTTTTATGGTAATAGTACATTTGACCATTTTGATCAATGGTCTTTGTAACTAAAAAGTACATAGAAGTGAGGCAAAGGTTAGGCAATATGTAAACATTGTGCACTAAGAAAGGCTATAACTGCTGTAAATCACAGACCTGGCTGGTAAAAGTTGATGGTGGACTAAGCACCCGACATTCAATAAAGAAACAAATTTAATTTTTTGCAGCCTCCAGCATTCCTCCCATTTAATGATGGCTGAAAAAATCAAAATCATTCCCAAGCCACTGACGACATGTATTGAGATGTGCCCCTAGGGATTTCCTTGGAGATAAGTTGCAGATCAAGACATTGGAGCGCTGCTTGGATGCAGCTCTATTAAAAGACAGTCAGAATGTGAAATTAAGGAGAAAGCAATCATACAGCAAAAAATAGTGTGGCCCTGGGTAGAAGCCAAGACCCAAAACTTCTTTTGGGCAGAGAATTTACTGAAAAGTCCAACCATCATTGCCCAACAAGGAAATTAACTTCTTGTTTGTTCCCGCTGGTCCAGGAAGAAAAACAAGGCAGGATAAATAAACAGGATTGCCCCAAATAAATATTTGTGTCTGAGTATCACTGTCAAACCAGCATCCTCCTGGAAACAAACTGGCAAGATCCTGCACGTTTTCTCTTCTGATGGGATGAGGGAAAGTACTGCATGCAGCCACTGGACAGCATGTGGACTTACAAATACAGAACTGGGGAACTGGGACATTACAGTGAAGACCTGCCTCTCCTTCATTTCCAAAAATCCTCAGGTTTAGATAAAAAAATGCCAGTGAAAGAGAGAGAGAGTAGCATGAGGTCAGTATCACTTCTCAAGGTGACGTGCCTTCCCCTTTCTCTGAGCCAGTGCTGTTGCCCTGTTGAGCTGGATGAAAGCCAAAGGGAATTTTACTATTTGAAACTGTTTACATTTCAAACAAAAAGACTTTCAAATTTCCTGCAAAGCAGAAATTCCGTAACTCTGGCATTTACAGAAACTACTGAGTGCAGTATACTGACACTTCATTTAATCTTAATAAAAATTATATCTTAATGCATGCGGTTTCACTTTTTGATTGATGGCAGCAGTTGTACTAGTCAGTGACATGACCATGGACCACCAGCAATCCCTCCGAAACAGCTCACTTACAGGTAAGTGGTTCAGCAAGCATGTTACGGTGATCTTGAGAAAGTGAGAAGGATCAATATGGCATTTGGTGGGTACCCAGCAGGCACAACAGGGTGATGGCATTGTACTGCTGAGGGGTCTGTCCTTCTGATCTGCGTTCACCCAGGGGGCACTGTGAAATCACAGCGCTGCTCAGCACACAGGTTGTACCTCAGATTTGTACAGATACAGAGAAGACATAGGAACACAGATTAGTTACAACTCCTGTACTAGCTTGGATTCTGGCACATCTTTATATCTGATCGCTGTGCCCTTGTAACAATCCTTCTTTTTGTCCAATTCTTACATTTTAGTGGTATGGAATAGGAAAAGATCTCTTTAATCACCTTTCCTATCTCCCTCCTACCACAGGTGACTACATCCTGTAAAGATCTTAAAAAACCTGCTCAAACTCTACCTTAAAAGTGGTTTTAGAACAACATTGCTTAACACAAATATTGAAACCCAAGGTCCTGATAACATTCTGACTGCAAGCTTTGAAGTAACCTTTGAAAGTAGTACAAGAGGGTTATTTTCTGCCATCAGATGACATGCTATTCTGCAATGACATTTACCTTCCCTCTGAGTGTGGCACACTGTGATTAAGTGTGTTGTTTATCTTCTGTTCACAACTGCTTGTAAAGATCTTAGATACCCATGCCACATCACCAGCCATCCCTCCTATTCTCTGCTATGTTGTCATTTAGCTTTATGCTCAGTTTATCATTCTTGAGCCAAATCTGAATGCGTGGGACAGCATCGTACTTGTTCCAGACACTTTCAGTGAATGCTGAGGTAGGATTTTATAAGCGTCTCCGAAATCCCGCGCTACATTCTTTTATGATCCCTCCACCCAGAAGTTTTATGTAACAGTCAAGTTTCAAGGCCAGGAGTAACCATCATGGTCATCTACTCTAACCTCCTGCATGACATCTGCAGTATTTCATCCACTCAATCCCTTAATACCCCTAAGGGAATTACTGTTCCTTCTTATGTGAATGAACTCTCCTGAGCCAAGTAACTTCTGTTCAAAGCAAAAATATTCCTCAAGAAAAAAAAAGTCCAGCCTTGCTTACATCACCTTTCAATATCAAATACCTTTTTACGTACGAGCTAATAAACTATGAGCAAGCCATCTGCTGATAACAGTAAGATATTTGTTTATCAGTAAAATAAAAAAATAGAGCCTCAACTCTGTCTTTGTAAAGTATATTTTTCCACATATCCAAGGTATTTTGCATACCCTCCTTGATCTCCCTCCAGTTGGTCACATTCATTTTGAAGAGGATGCTGGAGAAGACACAGCACTCCATAAAAGGTCTTGGAGTCTGGCTCAGTCCAGATATCTAAAACAGAGGTGTCTGTTGCCAAGACTATCCCAAGGGCTAAACCTCTTCTCTGGAAATCTGTAGCACAACTTCCCTGTGCTGCCTATGAAGAGCTGCTTTAGGGCCCAGGAAAGGCAAACCATTTCTTTGAAACTCCACAAGGAATCCAGGTAAAAGGCGAAGGTTACAGACCAAAGGTCTGGGGATGGGAACAAAGGAGACCACCTGCTTCTTTCTCCCCAGTCCTGACACAGTTACCTGTTTAGTAGATAGATTTTTGTGCATACATTGTCACAGCATTAAGGAGCTGCAGTTCAGGGTCAGAGCCCCACTGTGCTGGATATTACAGATCCAAAACCTAAAGCTGTTCCCTGACCTGTGGACAACATTTTTAATCATTTTTTACTACAGACTTAGATTGCTCACAGAGCTTTGTTTACTGTTTGTCTTACTGTGATTCAAAGTAAAAATTATAGTAATGATCAACCTAGATCTGTATTTTTTAATCAGTGCCTTATTTTCTTTCTTCCAGTCCTTCAGGAGCATTTCCCGTGGTTCAAAGGGCTCATAAGCTAGGACATCAGAAAGCAGGTTGTCAAGTCTAGCAGAATTTTATATAGCAAAAAATAATAGTGAAGACTTTTTTTTTTTGAAATCATTTAATTCCTGACCTATATGAAAGAGATAAATACGAATATTGATGTTATAAGCAAAACGAGGAGGATGGGGAGTTTTCTACACATGTTAAAAATAATGATTTAGAACTTCATTAGAGTTTACTTTCCTGTCTAATTCTCAATCACAGCCCTGCTTGCCATGCTTGACTAGTAAAGGTGTTCAGCAAAGAAACTGGGGCCAAGCTCAGTAGGAAGCAGTTGTGGAATACTTTTACGATAGAGCAGCTTTGTGAAAGCAGAGATTGAATTCATTGTTTGCAGTGTGGAAAAACAGTGCTGGAGTGGGGATGAGAAAAAACGAATTGATACATGATGTTACTCTTCACTTGATTTTCTGAATAATAACTGAGATGAAGTCAAGCCATGTCTTTCAACACTCAGTTTGTTTAGAAAAAGGTCAAGGAGTGAAGGAGGTGGCATCCCATCCAAGGTTTGACTTGCATTTCATAAAGACATGAGGAACATGTATCTGAACTTAATTCCTATTGAATATGGTGGATTTTCTTTCAGTTCCTCTCTAGAAACAGAAATAGGATCTACCTTTATTTAAAAAATACAGACTATGATAAAAATGATGAAACAAGAGGTAGAAGCTCTAGTGGGAAAACTCTGGATCCTCATGGTCTCTATTGGCTAGCTGCTCCCAAAACTCTCATTTTTATGCTGTGGAGACTCAGCTGCTTTTTGTGATTTTGCAGAAGGATGGTGCTATGGCTAAAGTACCAGCCCAGCATTCGGGAGGGATTAGTTCAGTTTCAGGCCCTGACACAGACTTTCTCTGTGGTGTTGAGCAAATCATTCACACAAAGAGAAAGCAGAAAGGTAGAGAGATAAATTCATTCAGGTCAATGCTTAGACAGTGGAGATTATAGCATCGCAACATTAGAAATAGTTTTTTTAAAAAACATTATAATTTTTAAAAGAAATGTAACATAAAAATTTATTTTCTTATCTTCCAATGAGTTTTCCCCAAATAACAATTTGGATGATTTTGTTCTTAGTAAAAATAAAATTAAATCCTTTAAGAGCAAAAATAGTTATTTAGAAAAACAAACAAACAAAGGAAAAAACCCAGCAAGAAGTGTATGTCATTACAGCACTTCAGAAATTAAGCCCATCTGCAATCTGTCCTCTGAATCTTACTCCACTGAGCTAGTGTGGGCGCCCAGACCCTCAGTGAAGGGAGAAGAGATGGTAGGAGAGGAGAAATGGATGAAAGGCTCAGCAGATAAAACCCAAGAGCAATGCTCAATAAAATGGATGGAAAACAGCAAGTGTAAATGTCAAGTATGAGTTAAGGAAAGTCACTCCACTCATTTTTCTCACCCTGGAGAGAATGGTTGGTTACCCATTCAAAGTTAAATGTTAGTCCCCAGGAAGTGTGGTCTCCCCAGAAATCACTCCCTACACCAGAAATTGGAAGGCCACCTCTGCCAACCCAAATCTCAGGACCATTTCATCACATTGCAGAGACGCACGGAAGTATCTGCCATCCTCCCAGGCACCATATGGACCAGAGCTTGTGGCTCTTCTCACAAGATTCAGAAATGATATTGTCATTTTTCCTCTTGTTTACTGGAGGGAAAGATGCTATGAAATTTTAAAGGGCCAAGTGGAAAACCAAACTCATAATGCTTCAAGCAAGAGGAAAGAGCCACCCAAATGCAAAAAACCACAGGAAAAATAGCAGTGGCTTCTAAGGCCTAACCCTCTTCCTCTGTGCTGTACAATGTATACATTATTTACCTGTGTATGTCTATGTACATACAGAAAGAAAGCGAAAGATCACCTTTGCTCTGAAAAGTTAAATTACTAGAGTGCTTTTGAGCAGTAGAAGGCAAGTAATCACAAGTAGAAGGCCTTGTAATCACATAATTGGTAATGGATATTACAAGATATTTTCTAATATTTGCTCCTATTTTTGTAATGAATTAAACAAGTCAGAGGAGATGCAGGACTTCCACCTTTCTTCTATAAGACATTGGCACCCCAAAGGGCGTGATGGCCATGGAGAACTTGCTTTTCATGGTCACTAAGCACACCTGACGACTGCCAGCACCATTCCTGGTGCCCTGCAAAATACATAAAATACACAGCTCTTGCAAAAAAATATTTAATGTAAAGGCCCAACTCAGAGACCCTGGGAACCAGTGGGAGGGATGTGAAGTCAGTCACAAGAATACAGAACTTCTGTTTTCCAAAAATGCCTTCCTAATGTGGAAATACCAGTCCATGATCAAGAATGACCTGGACTCTCAGGACAGTAAATCCCACTGAAAGTCACCTTAAAAACACCTCTATAGCTTTTGCTTTTCAAAATGTTGTGCTCAAGAACAATTGAAGGCAATCCACCCTGTGGAAAGCATACTGAGAGAACCGCAGACTCTTTCAATGTCACTAGATTTAGAAAGCAGATCTTCTAGCCACACAGTGTCCCCAACTTCCTGCTTACAAATTGCTTCAGCATTGACTCAGTAGGAATAACACCATCCACTGAATCACCCACCCATCTGCAACACCTGCTTCTTCCTTAGCTCTTACGCCTTCCCTGGGATGACTCAGTTTAGCTTCTCTGAGCTTGTGAGTTGGGAGAAGACCATACCTTAAGACACATGGGCTGAGGGGTATGCAAGGCCCCCTACTAATTACTGGCTTTCTGCAATCTGGGATGCAATAATCCCTTGTCCACTCCCCATGACTCCACACAGTTGGGGGCTGTTTTGTAACTTTTCCAGCCCTGCCTATCTGGAACACTTTCCTGCCGAGACACTGACTCACTTCCTCTCTAGGAAGCTCACCCAAAATCCTTTTCACTTTAGCTTATAAACTATTATTAACTCCATCTGTAAAGCAAAACTTTACTCATCAGTAGAGCTAGCTGGGAATTTTCCAGTGATACACACTTTTTTATTGGAAGATGTTGATTTGTTAAAACATAAATCTTTTTTAGAAACACACCAGTTTTACTTAGGCTTTCATCAGAAAAATTGCTTGCATCCAAAGAAAGAGAACAGCTCAGCTTAGCCAAGATATTAGCAGTTGGGTCACTGACGTAGCAAAACTGGGCTTTTTGGCAAAATGGGGACCTGAATCTGGTTTCCCTATCCTACACAGTGCCATAATAACTATCATCTCTTAGGATGGAGCAAGTTCATGGCCTCTCATTGACGCTGTTTTATTAAGTGCCAGTCAGTGGCACAAGGACTTGGTCCTGGTAGCTTGTCTACTTCACATCAGTGTTTAATCTCCAGGTGACAGGGATTAAGTTCAGTTCAGGAAACCCACTTTTTTTTTTTCTCTTTCTCATTTTCCTGAGAAACTCCAAAAGGTCTCAAGTTGTTTCCACTGAGGAGCAGGATGGTTTTAAAGTCTTGAAAAATTTTCACAGAACAGGAGAATAAAAAAGATTCCAGGTTAGTTGTACTTACTGTATTTACCAAAAGCAGTCCCAAGCAGCAAGTCACTCCATTTATCCATTCACCTTACAAACACACAGGTTGTAGTCAATGTGCAAGTGTTTTTTCTGGGGAATGGTGGGAAATTTCTTTGTGTTGTACCTCCATCAGAAAAGAGACCACATTAGTCAAAGTGTTTGGCCTGAAATGCCTTGTATTTATTAAATTTCTGATGAATGAGATGATGGGTTTCTGTGGGTAATGGACACTCTAGATTTGTTAGAACATAGGCACAATTACATATTTGGATTTTGCCACAGATAAAACCCAGTTCATTACCCATCTGTCTATGTTTTTCCACAGGCTAAAGAAGCAAGGCTCAGTTGGCAAGTGTGGGGTTTTTTTCTTTATTTTCCATGCATGGCTCAAGATGACTGTCTTTCAGAAGTGGCTTGAGGTTTGCTTAAGATCAAATTCTGATATTCAGATATATATTCAGTAGTTTACTCTGCATCTATATTTCTGACTCTTTGAAAATGTGCCTTTGTGCAGTAAGAGGAATGCCATTATCATCTGAACTATATCCCTATTTTATATTGCTATAGTATTGCTCAGTAGGAATCATGGGGCTAGTGGAAATATACCCACTCATTTTGATTTTGTAATCTGATATTAATCAAGCTTCTGATTGAGCCTCTGTTCCTCGGATTTTGTGGGGCATCTTATAAACTATAGGTCACTTCCCATCTAACAGTCAAGAAGTCCTGGAATTGCTAACCACCACGGCCCTACAAGAGCAATCATGTGCTGTCCAGCACAGCTGCAAGCACCCATTTGATCAAAACAACCAAAGAGGATAGCACATATCTTTCTGTAAAGCAAAGACTTTGGTTGCTACTTAAGCTGAAATACCCTACTGTATGAGGACACACTTTCTTCTAGTACTGTTTACTTAACTGTGAGATTCCATAGTGAGAAAGGGCTTCTTTCTTCTAAGAGAAATTAATCATTGAAGAGAGAAATTCATCATTGAAGAGATTTCATTTCTAGGGAAAACACTTGTCGTCTATTTCTAGAAAAGACATTTTTTTTCATGAAGGTTTAGCCTTGACTATGTCTGCTTTCCACATACGTGCTGTGGACCCATGTTTGCTGCTAGAACAAAAGGACAGGGAAGGGAAATGTCTGTGCAAAGGAAATTTTCAACACAAGAGTGAAGAGTCTCAAAGGGTTTTGACTGCAAAGGAAGAGGAAAGAAAAAATCCAAGCCAATCTGCCTTTTCCACCCTCTCTATTTGTCAGTTGCTCCCCCTCCTTTAGACTACCAGATTTCACTCCCATTCTACTGCATGGGCACATAAATCTTGCCAGAAATGCTTCACTCACTTAACACCTACCTGCTGGAGCTTAGATTCAGAGAGAGAGGAAAAAAAACAACCTCAAACCCTGGCAATTCTTATAAATCACAGTGTTGCTAATCTCTTTTCAAGAGAGTCAAATGTAAAGTCATGTTCCTTCTTGTGAAAACATTACTAGCCTGTGGGTGTCAACACAGCCTTCTTTTCCAAGAAATCTGTTGCATCCCACAGTGACTCCAGAGAAATTGCACTCTGATGACAGTGAAGAGAGGCTGCTAGAAAAACATCACACACCAGTTCCATACAACAGCAACCTCAACAAGCACTTGTTTTTGTAAGATCAGCTCTCTCCAGTTTCACAAAAAGCAGCACTGAACTTCAACATGCTACATTTTAGGGGGTTTGTTTTTACAACATCATTGTTGTGAGCTCTTTCCCCACCCCAAAAATCACATTTTCAGCTTCCTCATTCATTCCATGCCAAGAGACACTACCCCATTTCTTTACAGCCCTCACAAAATGTAAACAACTCCAGCCACCTGGCTGCTACTTTTGCATGTCCTTCTCCAGCCTGTCTTCTAACAATGAGACTGTTTCCTCCTCTGGGAGGACACCTCCTCAGCACCAAGTAGGTCAGCCCATGGCAGCTGCCTTGTTTTGGTAAAGGTCTTGGCCCTTCCTGTTGAAAAGACCATCCCAGGTCCCTCCAACCCTTGCAGAAACCCATCTACTCATGAGATTGCAGGGAGAACCCATGCTGGTCCCATGCTACTTCCCAGATTAGTATCTGGAAGGTGTCCATAGACCAAGGCAGGGAAAGAACCTTTTCCAGGAAAAAAAAAAAAAAAGACTTTTTTATGAAGAGAGGGCAGAGTCTCAGACAGTCAGCATCCAGTATATTACCAGAAGACAGCACCCATGAAGTACTATAATTCTACTTGAAGTCACATGGAATATGGGACTCTTCTATGTTAGAAGTTCCTCATTATCAGAACAGGAAGACTGTTTGAATTCATGTGCATGATGAGGAGCACCATAAACTGACATGACATCCTTCTAGTTCCTGCATTAACCAGTCTGAATCACTGGGGTTTAAAATGTGTGTGTGTGTGTGTTTTGGATTTATGTGTTCATTTATTTGGGTAGAGAGAAAAGTTCATATATCTATTTGCATGTGTTGGAGTAGTGTCTAGAGCTCAGACCACAACTTCGCCTTGGCTGTGTTTCTGTCCAAAGTAATGACTCGGTGTGTGACAAGTTCATATGAAGTCATGGGGCTGTCTGAGAATGCTTCACTCTAGACGACACTTAACCTTTCCAATCCTCCCGCTTCCCTCTCAGCAGTTACTCTGCTGCCAGAGTGAAATCAAGACACCACCTTCCCAGGATGCCCTGAATAAGCAATAGCAGATACCACAGCCTGTGTCAGTCAGCCTATGCATGCACAGATCAGGCATGAACAGGCAAAGCTTCATGCCTCACAACCCTCGACAGGTAAGCTCGCTGGCTGACAGATGTATGTGTCACCATGTGATACTTCATTACAGCAGGGTTTGTTAAAAAATAAACAAACTTCTAGCTACCATTTGTTCAAATGCAACTATTCACATGGAAATAAGTGCCTGCTCAAGAAGACAAGAGGAAGCAATGAGCTGGTTCCACTTAACACATTGTTCTCTGCTTTCACCTCCCAAACAGCAGGAGGATGAGGCCACCTCCTCCTTCTAAAGTTCACCCTCTCACTTCACTATGCACTAGAGAGGTCTGGGGAACTGCTGGTAGAGTGCTTGCTGTGGTAAAATCTTCATCTTTTCTCTCTCCTTCTTTATGATTCCCTCTCTACTTCCCAGGTTGCAGCCTGCACTCCCAAGACTCAGGAGAAATCAGCACAAGAGCTGGCTGTGCAAAGTGGCCTGGGGCAGTGAGCACACCAGGGACCCTACCAGAGTCCCCACCTCACAGCACCAGCCAGCCCCACTTTCTTCATGGTGCATCTGTCTTGCAGTCCTTTTCCAAACCTCTTTCTCCTTTGATGATCTAAAAATCTGGAAACATCTGAAAAACCTTTGCAAAACCCACCAACAATAACGCAGGAAAAAGGAACAGAAGGAAAAGTGACTGGAAAACAAATGAACGAAAAGACAAAAAAAACATATACATGTTTTAGAATGACCATTTGAAGGATTTGAAAGGGGAAAAAATAATTTTTCTATTAATTGTTTCTTATTAAAAATTTGTAGCAAATTGTGATCCCAATAAGAGCACTGGCAAGCTGGCATCTGTTTTGTTCTGGTTCATTAATCCACTCTGAGATAAGACAGCCCCTATCATGATTTCCTGGCAAGGCAGTTCTTTGGGTAAATTGTAGCTCCACTGACATCACACAGTACGGTGATAATTTATATCACACAAGGGCCTGTTCCTCCACCCTTGCCCATCACATTAAAGTTTGTATCCAGGACAGCTTTACTTTTATGGTTAGCATCCTCAGTGTTTATTATTTACACTGCGGCAGAAACTTGAAGCCACAGTCAGGATGCCATTTGCAAAGTGCTAGATGCTGGGGCAACATATGCAATGCTGTTAATGAAAAGAGCTTTCATTCTTCCTCTGCTGCTATCTGACATATTACTACACCGAGTCCATCCAAATAGGTTTTCACCAAGTGCTTAAATGGCTGAGCTTTGGCCAAGAAGGCACCATGGAATTACTCACCGTGGCAGGCTAGATGAAATGTAAGCATCACCGATTCATCCAATTATTTTTCAATAGAAGCTGGGGCCAGAAGGGACTTTGTACATCATTTCTCTTGATATTCCAGACATTCTTGTTTGGAGTTTGGTTCTGCAGAAAGAAATAATAGTATGTTTCATTGAGAGCAGAGGACAAGTAAAAATTAGCACATTTTATGGGACATAAGAAAGTCCATTAGAAAATTACGTTGAAAGAGACACACTTTTTATTATTCTGAATTGACCACGTTTCAGAGTAAGTTATTGATGAAAAGCATAAGACTGTGCTTACCAAACAGTATTTTTTGAGTCTTCTATAAGTTTAGAGTGATTGTAACAGAACAATATTGGAATGTGAGGGAGAAAAGTAGGGGGAAATTAGTGGTAGTTTAAATTATATCTTCCTTTTTGGCTCTGTTCACTGAAGAAGTTAATAGTGACTTACCATAAGTTGATTTTGGTAGTGCTTTGTACTTCCATGCTTTAGTTCACTTACTGCTTCTGTAAAACTGAACTTCAACCCAAATCCAAATCATAAATATGGGCATCTCAGGAATTTTGGATTGCTTGAGATCTGAATCCAGATCTTGGTTCTGTATATGAGCCAGGACAAAAGTCTAGATCTGAATGCCTTCAAATAAAACTGCTCCACTTGTGGTGGGTCCACATATCCTCAGCTGAGGCTTCTCTCCACTGAATAATAATGCAATTATTATCCAAGGAACAGGGAAGGACAATCTCTTTAAAAAAGCTTACAAGATGAGAGTTGAACAACTTAAACTATTTCCTGAATGCATGTGGAATCTGCTGGAAGAGACTGTATAAACAGAACTACCCATGAATCCAAAATCTCTTTAAATTTTTGTTGTAACTTGAGTGAAATTTCTGGGTTATTCAAATTTATGTGAAATCGAGATAAACTTCCAAGATTCAGTCACTTTTAATAGCATGGGATACAGACTTCTCAAACCTGCTGTGAAAGCTGAAACCTGGGCCAGCTTTTTATCCACAAGCTGAACACAACATTGGGGAAAAAAAGATGTCGTTCTCTTCTCGCACTTCCTATACTGTTTAAAGAAAAAAAAGAAAAAAAGGAAAAAAAGTAAAAAGGAGTATCCAGGACATCTAGAAAAATTGTTTCTGACAAACATAGTCATTTCTCATGCTGGGCCTTCCATTTCGATCAGATGCTTTGTTTTATACGTTTACCAGCCTGCATGCATATGGCAAACCTGGATAGGAGATGTACAGTCTCTTTACAAGCAGGGCAGACTTCAGAGGTGACCCAGGAACCTGCTCAGAAAAGCACTTGCCTGCCACCCGTCAGAGGCTGAGCACGACTGAATTGGCACCTTAACCCATACCAAGCCACCACTGCCAACTCCACACAGGATTTTTCTCTAACTCTCTGTTCCAAAAAAAAAAATCTCTCCAGCCAAACTCCCCTCCTGGCCTGCAAATATGTTCAGGCATACACCTCTGTGCTGTAAAGGAAAGAGCTGGCGTATCGCAAAACTGTTCTGAAGGAGCCAACTGGAACAGAGCAGAGCTAGCACTGGGAGAAGGTGTTTGAGCTGTTGAATTTAGTGACTATGCATATGTCATATCCAAAAGAGCATTACACATTTTGCTTTAATAGTCATGTTGTTGAGTATGAATTTATCACCTCGTCTTTTGACCTCTGATATTGGGTATTTGGAGGAAGACTTCTTTAATTGCCTTATGTGGAAGACAGATATCTGTCATCCTGATTGCAAAGGAAATCAAAGCCCTTGTGCCATCCACTGACTTCAACAATAAGAGAAGAGACATAAGGGACTCGAGATGTCCTGTTTAGTTCCAGTATCATAGTGAATGCAGGAGATCTGTGCCCAGAGCACATCTTTTCAAGTCCAGGCCAAAGGAAGAGAGGCCAGCCTTTGAAATTACTAATGAACACTAGTCAGAAGGCTGTAAATTATGGGTGCTTTTGGATATGCAAAACATCTGTAAAGAGATTAGTACGAGCAGTTTAAAATTTGATATTATGTTTTTTCTGCTTTCTGGATTTCAGCACTTTTTAAGGGGCCTCATTAGTAAGGAGGAAGAAAAGGCTCAAAATTAAAATTAAGTATAATGGATTTTGTGTGTTACTTAATGAACAAGGAGAGAGACTGAACCTCCATGCCATCTGGGGCAATGAAAAGACCAAAGCATGAAATCATAAGCTTTCATCCTAAGAGTCAGCTGGTACCAAGAACTGCCCAAGTCAGTGCCAACAGTCTGATTTCTGATCTTTGGTATATAAGCACTCAGTTTTATTCCAACTCAATACATGAGGTATTACATAAAAGTAGCCTGAAATAATTGAGTAGTCCTAAATTTCCTCAGATAGCAGTGGCAGAATATCTAGCAGTCCTGAAATGCTGTAGGATGTTTATAAAACACTGTATCAAACATTTACTGGGCAGAATTTAATATTGCCATCATTTTCCTCTAGATTTTGCTCTCTGAAGATGTCAGCAAAGAAAAGAAGGAAAGAAGGCATTATGATTCCTCAGGAATCATTGGTCTATCCTTTTCCCAAGGGCATGGCTCTCCACACCCAACAGACGTCTGTCTGATCTGGTATCAAAACTCTGCAGCAATAAAGAATCTATTAAGCTCTTGTTAAACTCAGCACATGGTAATGCAAATAAGTTCATAAATGTGAAGAGCTTTTAGCGTCTGTAAGGTCCCACATGCCTGGGAGCACACAACTGCACAGCAAATTGTAAGAGCCAACGCTTGACCAAGTAAGACGTGAGGGTCCTTCCTAAGGACAATTAATACTTACAGCTGAGCCTTGCTGGCAGAAGATATTCCTCCTACTGTGCCCTGAACAGGCAGCACTTCCCCTCTCACAAGCCTGAGGACGAAGCAATAAAAAAGCTTTCAAGAGGGGGAGAAAAGGGAACAGAGTATCAGCTCAGGAAAGCAGAGTAGCTATCTGTTTGAACGAACAACAGGCTTCCCTGGGCCACCTTTAGCAGCAGTCTGTTAATTTCATGCTTTGCATGTGTGAGTGCCCAACAGGTGAATGCAATTTCTACACATCATCCATGTGCATCTTCCCATCTTCCACACACCAGTACCCAGCAGGCCCTTTGCCACCTGTGTCCACTTTCCCAGTGGTCAGTTCTTCCAGTGCTCAGAGTGTGTAGGAAGCTTGCCTGGGCTCTCTGTTGCTTAGAGAGAAACCCTTGGAAGATTTTTGGACCCCACTGTAGTTCATCAGGATCTTACGTCTAGCTGTGATGATTTCCAAATTGACCTGCAGTTTGCTGCAGTTTGCCTGTGTGAAGTCTCCATGTTCAGGCTTTCCCTTCACTCACTAGCCAAGGGAGCAAAGGACACCTTTCTCCTTGCAGTTCCTGGCCCCGAGACTTCCAAACAGTCTGAGATCTGTCTGGGATTTCATCCTCATGGCAGCAACTGAAGGGCACAAAGGAAGGGGTCGGACCATGCAGGCTGGAGCGGGGATGGGGTATGGCAGGAGTAGAGGAGGAGGGAGAAGGATGTAAGGTGACATTTCTGGAGGTGGCAAACCATAATACTGGTTCACCTGCTGTAGCTGAGCACACGTTGAGCACACGCTATGCTATGCAGCAGGAGAAACCCTGGCTAGTAGCTCTATGGATTCGGGAGCTGCACATCCCTTCCCTTCCCTTCCCTTTCCACTGTTTAATAGCAAGATATTCTCCCCTCTTGGAAGCATCTTTGTGCTTACAGATAGATAAAAAGCAGTCCTAAACTTGTTCTTGCCCTTTTTACCTATGGATGTGAGTAAAGAGCTCTCTACCTCTCAAGCTCCAAATCACTGAGCTTAAAATAAATATACCAAACACTGCTTTAAGAAAATGCAAGACATAGGAAGTATTCACAGCAGTCAAGAGACACAGATTATCACATCAAACAGCATTGGCAATATTTATATTTTTCCATGCATTTATACATTTCATGTGGTGCAACAGACTTACTATACAACCCAGAAAAAACAAGTTGGCCTAGCTTGGAAAAATCTCATACACTTCAAGGTTTTTGTCTAGGCTCAACAAGCTCGTTTTTGGTTTTGCTTTAAAATTCTACAAGGACGCAGAGCTAACCACACACCAGCTATTTCAGACAAGGCAATATGGTATTTAGAAGTTTAATATTGTAATCTTAAACCTGTAACTTGGGCCTGCTCACCCCAATATACTTTCCTTGGAGCAATCTTTTATAACAATTTTTGAGATCTGCATATATGCTGTGTATGAGTCTTGTCCTTAATCTTGTGTTTTCTATACAATTTTTAAAAAGTTAAAAATAAGTAATAATTCTACCTGTTTAAGCACAATATAGAACCCAAATATATGTTACAAAAAACTGAAGCAAAATACCCAAGCAGATGAAAAATGCTGACATATATAGAAATGAGATAATGTTTTCAGTTTATTATTTTTTAAAATAAAACTATATTGACATGAGAGTATGGGTAGAGGTTTAATACTCTCCCAGATAGGTTTTCTGCTTTTTGATACATGACTGACAAAACATTCATTCTAAGAGAATGAAATAAAAACTCTTTTATTTTTCTCCCTAGCAAAATGTCTTTATTCTAGCTAAAGCACATCATGATAAAGAGTAAATGCCTTTGTCTGATTACAAACTGGTCAAGTTTGTAGAGAAATCTGGATCCTCTCCCCATCAGGCGAGCTTCTGGACTTGCTAGAGTCAAACCCTCAGCAGATACAGAGAGCTAGAGACTAGCTATATTGTAGGTAGTCACTGCCCCATTCCACTTTTCCAACAGCAAGTAAGTGATTACAGAGCTGTGGCACGTGTACAGTCCTGGTTTCATCCACAGACTATTTTCTTTGCAGCTTGCCCAAGGAAATCTCTGTCTCTTGCCCTGCCTTGTCTCTTCTCCCCTCCTCTTTTTCCTTCTCTCCCAAGCCCTGATGAAGCACAGTGTTTCTGTGCTCCTCTTGTTTTCCCCATAGCACCCTGACTGCTACATAATCCATTTCCCTGATTTGGTTCAGGAAGAGCATCAAGCAAGAGGCTTGAAGAGCTCCATATGTTTAGCCTGTCAAAGATTGAATACTGTTTTATTATGAGTACCTTATGTACTTTAATCGAGCAGAAGCCAAATATGAATCAATATCTGGGAGTTAAATCTGGAAAAATTCAAGCAAGAAATAAGGCACAATGTTTTGAGATAATGATTAATTATTTGCACAAACTACCACATGAAGAGGTGAATGCTTTCTCTCAAGCCCAGGTGCCTTTCTGGAAGACATGCTTTAGGCAAATACAAGATGTTGAAGTCAGGTTAGCTGGGTGAAATTTTCTGGAAGTCAGACTACTAATTTATTCAGCCTGGAAGTGCAGATATCTACTAATCACCTGGAATACAAAGGATTCAAGGCAGAAAAATATACCAAAAGATTAAAAAATAAATCTGTAGTTTATATCATTCAAAGCTGGTAAGCCACAAGAAAAGATTATAATATTCACTTCACCATGGAAACACAAATATACTGAAGAAATCAAAATGTTGGTTGCTGTGTGATAGAAGACAAAATAGGACATGAGGGTTCTGAAGTAAGCTGTTAAAAATGAAAAAAAAAAAAAGTAAGAGTTGAGGAAATCTGGGTGACTTTGTTACAAAAAGAGCATATAGGGAACCAAGGACAATAGAGAACCAAGAGCATATACAGAAATGCATCCTGTAATCACAATGGGAGGAAAGCAGCAAAAGACACATTTCTTGAGAAAGAGACTGGTAAACCCCAAAGACCACACTCAGAAAGCCAGGCATGCAACAGCAAGTTTAGGAGAAAGGTTGTAAGGTAGCGTGGCAAGATGGAAGATGATAAAAAATAAAAATTACACTATCCAAAAATTTGGGTCAGCAGTTCTCAGATTAAAAAAATTATGCCATTTCTCAAATTTGAATTGATTTTAAAAACAATCACTTCTCCTGTGACATTGGAAGGACAACAGCATGAGGTTCTTGGTGACCATTTTTCAATTTAGCAATGTTTTCTCTTGCTGAGACACAGATGTGATTTTCCTGACTGCCTGAACCTGGTTATCAGTGAGTATTCTATTAGAAATAAATGTGCAAACTGACTATTTCACTGTGGATACAGAAATAAATGTCACAAACATGAGGAACTACATACAGAGAAGGACAGCTATAAATTCAGACCTACTGTTTTGGTTTCTGGGAAACCAAGGTCCCAGTTCCTGCTCCAGCCCTCCATCCCAGGCACCCTTAAGCAGATGTTGTAGCTGGGAAAGACCTGTGTGAATTCAGCCCTCTGCAGTGCAAGCATCTACATATGAGAAAATTATGTGGATTCCCTTTACCACTGACAAGGAGACAGGCACCATGTCATGTCTCAGCTTATTTACATGCCTGAAAAAGGTTGGACAAGTTGTGCCCAAGAAGCATCTCTGTGGCTTTGCTGACCCTGGCGTTCAGATGAGACATAAAAAGTCACACAGGATGAATCCTGTGCTTCACCTCTGTGCTTCAATTCCTTAGCCAGATAGCAGTATTTCTATATTTTGCAGCAATATTACTAGGATGAGTCCACTAACAACTGTGGGAATGTTGCTGAGCTGTGGCCTGGTGAGGCAGGGTGCTGCTGACACCATGAGAGGAAGGAAACTAGAACTAGCAGTTCTCAGAAAGAGATGGATGACTCCCCATTCATTATTCTACATGCCTGAAGCCTTTGGCCTATAAATTATGAAGTTGTACAGGCTCATTTCTCTCCAGCAACTCCAGACTTCCAAGGGAAGCTGATGGCAGCTTGTCTCCAATAGTCCTCAATTTCAAGTACATTTTTGCTCTCCCTTGTTGAATATTTTTCCTCTTTGCACAGATTATCTTAATCCTCTTGGATACTGTTTCTTCTCTCCCTGGAGTAAATCCGGAATAAACTGGAGTAAGTAAGGGCCAAGGCATGTTTTGCTCTCAACAGCTTCTGGGAGGGCTTCCCAAAGTCATGGGATGTTGCACACCCTGTCACTGAGGGATAATGGGGAGGGGGTAAGTACCTTCTGCTTAACCTTTTTTTTTTTTCTTCTGAGAAAAAGCTGCTTCTGTTTTTCCTCAAAGCAACCACAGCAGTTAGCCAATATTGGGTACCTTGGGGGTTGTTTCTACTGGGAAAAGAAGCTGGTGCTGGAGCTGGGTACTTTGTACAAGGCTGATTATGAAAAGAGGACATCAGGAGTCCTATTTCCCTGAACTCAGCATGGACAGACAATAGGACAGAGTTTCTATTTCAAGACTCTTTTCAGCCAACACAGTCCATAACACAAGTTCTTTTTTCCCTTGGTCTCTCTGTCTCTCCACACCTTTATCTTAACAGCAGATGACAAGTAATTTTTTGATGTGTCCTCATTTTCCATCTCTCTCTATTTCTTTTGCTGCGGATAGGACACAGATGCTCAGCTGGTACTAATTCAGTCCCTAGGTCTTTTTGTTCTCTGTATTCTCATTCAGGCTACAGTTTAGATGGGTTTCTCCCATCAGGAACAAAGAAGACATTAATTCGTCCACTGTTTCACTGACTAGAAGGCATTATGCTCACCAGATTCAAAACAGAGATGTGACTGCATATGGGTTAAAGACAAGATACTCTGAGGGCCATTCACTCATCAAGATAATAGCACCTCAGCTGTGACTTCCTCAGCTTCTCCCCTTGACTTGCTGGCACGTGCAATGACAACCACTGAGGACAAGTTTGTTTCCTAATAAAGATGAGTTCCAAGCTAAAAACTTCATTTTCTGAAAGCTGTGTCATACCAGTTTATGTCCACTTGAGATGCAACTCTCTAAGAGTGCAAATTCAAAAAAAAGAGAAATAGTTCTCCAAAACATGAAAGGGTAGTTATATGAAAATGCTGAAATACTTATGCAGTTCTCTTTCTGTACCAAAGACTACTTTATTTTGTTGTTAAATTGCTTATTCTTGTGTGGTATGGTTTATACTTGATTTTAAGCTAAACAACATCCTAGCTCACTGTCCTGAAAGGCTACACATAATGGACAGGTGGACAGTAAGTAGACCCTCAGAAATCCATAAGATAATGTGAGACATAGTACACAAGAAAGCATATGCAAAGGTTTCAGTTCAGTTCCTATCTAAGCGGAAATCACTGCTTTGTTTATTACTTATTTTCCAGGTTGGCTTGCAAGTAGGTTGTTTCCTGTCACACTGAGCCTCCACATTTCTAAGAGCCTCCTAAATCAGAATAGAGTAGCGTATAAAACTGAACTGTCCAAATATATTTTTTTAAAAATCAGGTCAGAGAAATCCTGTCTATCAAGAAGGTCAAACAGTAGAAAGAAAAAAAAAAAAAAAGAAAAAAAAAAAAGAAGTATGGATGTCTTTCCTGTTCTCATTTAACCTGAATAAGAAATTAGGGAGGGAAGGAGGGAGGGAAGAGGAAGACAGAACTAGAACAAAACTATTTCAAGCTCCTTTATGACTGACAGTCTTTATTATTTACATATAAAACCAGACTGGACAAAGCACTAAAAATACACCGTATCTCATTGGGAACAATACTATACCAGCAGGGAAATGTAGCAGTTGACATAAGTGGCCTTTTTCTATCATTAGCCTCTGTGATTCCATACCCATTTCATCCACAGCATGTATGCTTCTTACAAGTCTTTCTGTAATAATAGTACCAGAAATACAATCCACTGCAGCGCTCGTTCTCTGTACTACTGAGGAACTGGCACTTTTTAATGCTTGTCATATTGGTATGGACATTGATGACAGACGCCCTGATGCTCCTCTTTATTCCGCCAGTTTTATACCAGCATAATTCAAGCAGAAAAAAAATGTACGAGCAGAATATCTCATGCAGGTTTTGGGGTGATTTCTACAGACAAGAACAGATGACACATCATGCTACAAAACTCCTGGAGAAGATGAACATTGTTACCTGCCATTGATATACACATGATTTACTTATCAGCCATTAAACAACTACCTTGACATTTCACTTTCTCCCAGTTCTTCAGGTCTGGAGTCATCTGTCTTGATTATACTCAAGATGTCTTGTCAGTCTTGCAGCAGAAACTATTTTTACAGGGCAAATTTCCCCGACCTGATAGTAACAAGGAATCTTCATTACCAAAAGTACGAGTTCTATGAATAGTTTCAGTTAACACCATACTAGTCCCTAAAGCACTCTCTGAAAAGGCAGGAGGTCATAAAGGGCATCTACTGTAGGTTTTAAACCCTATCGAGCACTTGAATATCATATGCTGGTTTTCCCTTCTGAGGTCACCACCTAGCAGGACTCTAGCTTGTTTAAGTACTCTAACTGAAGCCAAAGTACTAAGGAACTTTGCTCTGTCAGGTATTTTGTTTCAGGCTCTTCCCACTGAGGTTAACTGAAGCTCACCTGTGATGGCTTTCTTGTTTCTCCTATTATTAAAGAACTGATCTAACATGGCATGTTGGTCAGTGCCAGACAAGTACTATCTAGGTTAACACTCCTCTCCACACATCCAGCTTCTCATTGCAGGCTCGTGGCTTTGTTGTGTGGCCAGTCCTCAGGGAGAAGGGGACCTCTGAGCTTGGCTGGCCCATATTTCTTATTACACATGCTCTTGCAGCACCTTCTGAAGTGCAACAGTCAATCCAAAGAAAAACTACGCTCTTGGAAACATTTGTAATTCCAAGCCAGCATAATTTCAACTCAGAGTAGAGGTATCTTTTATGCACAGGTTGACCAAGACTTCATCTAGCCCCTTTCCTCAACCAGAAAAGGGTGGCTGTTATGTCAGAGTTCAAGTAGATTGCCCTTAACACATTAATCATGAACTCACTTCACTTGTCTCTGACCCAGTTGTATTGGTTTAACGAAAGAATAAAGAGTACTCTTCATGAAAGCACACACTTCCTACTCAAGCTGTCTAGTCTGCGATGTTTAACTTTCAACATGACCGATGATTATTGCAGCATTACATGCATGGACGGGCGTATCAAATGCCTGCTGCTTCCTCCTCTTGCGTTTCAGATTCCAGGCACCCGTCAGGCCTGACTTAAAAAAGGGAGCAGCAGCCAAGGCAGCTTGTGCAGAAGTCCCCAAATGCCTTATTCTACAAGCTGAAATACAAAGTGATAACTTCAGGAAGTTTGTTCTTACTTTGGAGAGGTGAATGAGGGAAGAAGCAAGTGCACAGGTATGGAATGAATTAATTATTTAAACCAACAGTTCAGAAATCCAAAGCGGAGATGTCTGGTCTCTGGAAGAAGTTGAGCTGGACTGTACCTCATCATCAACAACAACAGCGTAAGTGTTCTGAATGTTACCAAGTCCTGGATCTCGACACAAAATTTTAGGCCAACAGAAAAAAAAAAAGTTCAAATTAATTCACCAACATTTCTGTAATTTAGCAACTTGCCAGTTGCGTAATAAAATGAAACTGGGCATGCTGCTTTATGTTTGGCATTTTGGTTTATTTACATTTCACGTAGGTGCCCCAAAATCATCAGGTGATGATTGATGAGAAATTTACACTATTATTGCAAGTTCTTAGATTATTAGGGATTCCTGGACAAGTGAGATATTGTCATGCGAAAACTGAGAGAGTCAGAGGGCTTTTTTAAACTAATGATGTTTGTGTATTCCCACTGTATGTATATTCTTAATTATGTGCAAATATGAGTACTCAGTAATGCTTTTCAAACCTGTTCGACAATTTAAAAGAAAAAAAAAATCTAACAGGAAGAGTGGAAGAGATGTCAAAGACACAAATTTCAGCCAAATTCATTAAAACAGGCAGAGAAAGAGCTAATTAAAATCTACAAGAGAGAAAAGAAAGGGCAAGAGGGAGAGAAAAAATGAAAGAGAGAGTAAAAAGGTCTAGCTATGGGGAAAACTTCAGTTACAGTTCATATCTTTGTAAAAATCACGTTGATCAAACTCAAAAGAAAAACCACAGTAAACTAGGCTTCCTTTATTCCAGTGCTTGGGGAGTTACTTGGGGCTTTAGTTTCTTTTTGCAATGACATTTTCCTGCATAGTATTCCTTACACATACTACTCAGCTACATATGAAGGGGGTTTAAACAATGGGAGGCTGGAATACTTAATGGACAAATTTAGAAGTGAGGGAGGGATTCTGTCGTACCAATTGAACTCCACCATGTCCCTTTCCTTGGCATCTAGAGAAAGCTCCATTAGAAAAGCAAGAAAGCATGACAAAGTAAACCACAATTTTTTCCCTACTGAGTGCTTCAGACATACAAATGAGTTCTTGCCAGATAGCAAGTGAGATTGTATCATTTCCAAACAACTGACTCAAAAAGAAAAAAAAAATAAATTGCAGGCACCTTGAGAGTTCCTTCAGATTCAAAACTGCAGAGATCATTTTGCAGAAGTAAGATTTGCTCTTGGATTACAAATGTTTATTTTTTATGCCAAATTTCATTTTCAAATGCTTTTGCCTCTGTGTGAGTATGTGTGAAATTATTAATCCTGGAAAGCAGGGATTCATAATGATGGAGTTATTGACATTTTCTTGGCTCTAACATTGCAGATGTGATGCTAAAGACAAGAAACATTCCCACTGTTTGATAAAAGGGGTTCCCTGAAAATACTAGCAGTAGTCATTCTTCAAGCAGAAGATGATTTCTGTCATCTGATTCTTGACAACTATAAATAAAGGACTCAATCTGATTTTTACACACAATTTCTACACTATAAGAGACGAAATGATATATCACACAGTTTGCAGTGAAGTCCATACACACAGTGATGAGATTATAAACAAAGTATGTATGAACCACAAATATTTGTGTTTTAAGCAGTGCTGTGAAGCAGAGGTTCACAACTGCACTTGTTGTCCTAGATTATAATGCAGAAACTGCATTTCTTGTGCTGTAGCTCAAGTGGTTCAGAGACAATTGTCGATATACAGGTAGAGGATGAAATCAGTATTTGTTTGCTACCATAAAAGAACTGTTATTAAAAGCTACTAAAGTTAAATGCTACCATTTTATTTCTTTTTTTTTTTTTCCCTCAGCTATGTCAAACTGAGCTATTTGAAAACAGAAATACAGACAGTACAGTACAGCACTCATTCCCAAGCCTGGAAGATCTCTAAATGAAGCACCATCACTCCCTCGGAAAGCAGGGGAGTTGAAGAGCCCTGGCAGGGTATTGTCCTCCTCCTTAAGCTCACAGCTGAGCTCCACTCCCCTATTCCTCTGCAACAGCAACGAGTTGGGAGCCCACCAGGAAAGATTCAGAAAAGGTAACAAGCGAAACCTTAATTGATAAGGGAAACAAAAACCTTGGATATAACTTTACTTTGCAATGCAGTGTGATTCAGTGGGCCCTGAGCTACCACTGGTGCAAGTCAAAGAGCCCAACACCCTCCTCAATGAGGGTAACAGCTTAGCCCTACATGGGCAAGGCACCAAACTCAAATTATTAGCTTTTCACCAGCAGGACTGCAATGATGCAGCTATGCTGCTTCCCATCAAAAGACAGCAGGACTGACAGCACCTCTGCAGCAAGCTCCAAGCACTGAGTGCCTCTGGTGTGCTCATGGTATCTGGGCATCCAGGGTGTCCTGCACACTCCAGGAACATGGGTCAACAACATGTTCTGACATGGGAAGCAGAGATCCCTTGCTCCTCTCCTCTCCTCTCCTCTCCTCTCCTCTCCTCTCCTCTCCTCTCCTCTCCTCTCCTCTC
>NW_010334787.1:12126-17017 GCF_000700745.2 Antrostomus carolinensis | reverse complement strand
CCCTCCCCTCCCCAGGTTTGGCCATTTCATAACCACATAGGAGGAAAATGATAAACATAAGCCACACAAGCCCTGTAGCTACTGAGCAAACAGGTAAAGAAGGTACCAATCCAACATTCTGTGTCTGAACGTTTCTTTTTCTGTTTTTTTCTTTATTCAAGCTTTTTTTATATTCTGTGACATCAATCAGGATGGGCTTCCTCATTATAATCTCTGAACTCCCAGGAAAGCGCTTTCCTCCTTCCACCTTACTTCTTGCTGCAGGCTCATGGCCATTCAGCCACGTGGAATCCATTGCCTGCCTGGGTGCAACACGAGACAGGGCAACACCAGACAGAGAGTGAAAAATAAAAACTGGGAAAATTATACCTGCCAACGTTTGCATTACCAAATCTGTATTGAGGATAAATCTTAATAACCATATCCCAGCTTTGGTAGATTAAGCATGTCTTTGAAAAGCAGATTTGACCCTTTGGCCATTTCCCCCTGACAAGCTGCATTGCAGATTTGCAGCAATTTTTACATGAACAAAGATTTTCACTGCATCATTGAAGTGTCTATGTGCAAGCAAAAGACCACACCGGAAAGTGTGAGTTCTCAGGCTATCTAATGACTATATCAGCAGGGATGTGTCACTGCTTTTCTCACAAGGCATCACAGAGCCTTGCACAAAGTCATGTGAGAGTGAGTGAGAGATCATCTGAATCTAATCAGAAGGAATGGGATAATTAATACAAACTCTGTGAGGAACTGTTTGTAAAGCGATAGGCAGGGTTCTCTGTTTAGCAACTCATTACTCAACCAAGCCCTACTAAAGCTTTGCTGTCTCCACAGAGCACAATGCAAAAAGAGAAACAGCTTCATTTTCCCCATCCTGTCACCGTAGTCCATAATTTAAGCTGATCATACTCTTCTATTTTTCACAGAACTTCTCCACAATGTGGATAGGGGCATCTAAACTGTTATTAAAATATCCCAACTAAGGAAATGGAGGCAAGCTGGCTAGAGCTGCTTGGAGAGGGAGCCCCACTGCTCTCTGACTTCTGAGTCTGCTCAAAGCATGAGGAAGCAAGCAGATAATAACAGATTTCTGGTGAGACAAAGAAAGTATTGGTGAGGCAAGTTCTTCAAAGAATTTCATGTTCATGTGGTGGGTTTCCTTGGAAAGTAGCTTTCTCTTTGAGAGATAACCAGATAAACCCAGCATTGGCAGGAGATGTGGAATCTCTCCCACCCCCTGACACTGCATTGTATGCAAAGGGAAATTTCAATCAGCAGAGGAGAGGGAGGAAAAGAAACACCAAGCTGGCTGTTTCCAAAGCAATAGATCCAACATGACAGGACATACTGCTGCTGCCGCAAGCCAACCAGTATTGCTTCTGTCCCACTGTCCACCTTAAAGCATGGTAAATGCTCTCCCTCTCCCCTGCTGCCAAGGACTTGTTTGTGAATGGACTGCTGACAGATAGGTGAGAATATTTTTTTTATTTTTCTCCTTTTCATTCTTTATTTCTTAAAAAAAAAAAACCCAAAAAACCCCAAAACCCTTTTGAAGAAAGAAATGCCATCCGTTCATTCATTCTTCTGCAGTCTAAGGAAATATGGGCAACCCCCTGTTGATTTCAATAGCCTGTTTCAAAGTGAAAAACACCCCAAACCTACTGTGTCCTATTATGTGAAATGCAACAACGTGGCATTAGGCTTTCTTCCAATTTGTGCAAGAAATACGGTCATGTGACGGTTTTAGGCGCACGGAAGCCGTGCTCCATGGCTGCTGCTGGCCAACAGCAAACAAGACACCACCACAGTTGTAGGGCAAGGATATATAACCAGTGTGTCCCAGGTTTTAGTGTAAAATCTAGGCAGGAAACCAAGGCCAGTACCATGAGCAGAGATATAATTTAGCTGGAGAGATGCACAGAGAATGCTTTTCCATCTTTATTTCTCCCTTTTTTTTAGTGTTCACACTCATAATTATTTTTCTTCCTAGGATTCCTGCAGGTCTGCCAGAGATGTCCCAGGAAGAAATGTGTCTGCCCATGCAGGGTACTGAGGCCTTTACCCATCTTCTTTGTGTTGGATTCACTATGCTTGGGCAGAACATCTGCCTAGGATTCAGATTTCCCAGCTGTGCCTTCTTTCTCTGCCCAGAAACTCTGTCCAGACGGGACCTGAAAAATACATGTCCATTTCGCCTGGATTTCTAGATGTTCAACAGTCCAGAAGGAGTGAAATTTCCAGTCAGAAAATGAGACAAGATCAACAGAACTCAGACACATGGAAGCTGTATCTCTTTCAACACAGATGGACTGGATGCATCTAGTGTTGCTTCCTTGGAAGACACTTTCATCTTTATACCTCAGTTTCAATAACTTCTATTAGAAACTGGAGCCCATTGTATCAATTCACCCTGGTTTCAGCAAATCTCAGCTCTACCTTGCTTCTAGGCTCCTGTTAGTGAGCCCTGACTGGTAGATGAGGAAATTAGAGTGTGTTGCCTAACTGCAGGGATGAGGAGAACCAAAAGGAGCCCCAAACCCCAGACAGTGATTACTATGCAAATGTGTGACTTGTCATACACATCATAGAGACATAGAGATGTCTCAGAGGAAAGAGAGAAATAGATATCAACCTTAAATCCATTGCTGATCTGGCTTAGAAATTAAGGAACAGGACTGCAGATTGAGGAGACTTGGAGTCCTGGAACGTTCTCTGGAAGAGCAAGCCATACCACTGAATTCAAGTGTCATGACTGAGACAGCCTATTTCCAAATAAGTCACAGTTTAGCCAAGCTGTCCTAAGAGCAGCAGGTATGTTTATGGTAGAACAGATGTTTCCTAGGAGCATGTGGCTATCACTCCACTCAAGAAGAATGGCAGTCATACCAAGAAGGCAACAAAACCCCCTCCCAGAATAAAAGTTCAAAACAAAAATAGAATAGCAGAATGTCTTTTTTTTCCCCATTTTCTAGTTCCTTTTTCTCTCATTAGCCACATTAGATTTGTTAGAAGGATGATTTTTTTTTAATTCATGTTTCATGAATGCAAAAACCTGTGCAAGATGTGCAAATTAAGAATATAATAGACAGACAAGTGGCAGCTGCCAAAGCCGAGGAGAAAAGTTTCTAATAGCTAATGGTTTCATAGATCCTTATAGCTGTGTTTTGTTTGTTTGCTTGTTGTTGTCTAGTACACAGTAGATTCTGGTAAGAATCCCCAAAACTGATGTTTTTAAGATTTGAAGCACTCTGTATGTTATTTATGTCAGAATCAATAGAACGGTTTATATAAAAAAAATGTGTTGCAGCAGTCAATTCAAACAGAGTAATTTGTATGCAAGTGGAACTGAACAATACAATAAAAATGATTGCCAAGTCTCCTGAGCTTTATAGAAGTACTTTCAATAAAGATATTTTTAATAAAAAAAAAGAAATGAAATATATAGCAGCATAGGATTCAAATGACAAGCAAACCTTTTCCAAACAGCCAAGGAAAAGAATTTACGCTTTGATTAAATCCTGGTTTTATTCAATTATTGATGCAGTATGGATATTTTAGTAAGGAGTGTTATTTATTTTTAAATCCTGAATTGTTCACTCAGATCCCATTTGTCCATGCAGTTATTTCAGAGGGAAGTGCCTAACTCCAGGATAACTTCTCTTCACAGATTTAAGGAAATAAGGTGCATCTTTATGCTTGTATGACTATATCCCCACAATAAGGTATAGAAACCTCTAGTCAGAGAAGGGAAATCCTTTCACTCAGCACTCCTTTAGCTCACCAATGGTGAGAATCAGGCTCAGGCCATACTCAGCCCAACACAGATGTGACAGTAAGAAATTTTACTTCTTATGTGTCAGAAAAGATCTGAAATACCAGTCCAAGAAGACACCAGTTTCTCTAAAGAAAAAAAAAAAAAACAAACAAAAAAACAAACCAACAGATTTTCTGGACTGGTGACTACAGTGTATCTGTCTGCTGTTAAGACACTCACTCTTCACTGGAAAGCAAATCACTCAGCTGATGTTCAGCTGAGTTAGCATTAGTAGAAAAGAAATGGTGCTTGCAAGGAAGGAAGGAGAGGAGGATACCTGTTTAGATATGGGTGATATAACTCCTCCTGCCTTCTGACTGTGGCGCAGATAATTTTATAATAGGACTCCTCCATTCAAGTTATTTTTTTTAACGATTGTTGGTTTCGTTCCAGCTTCAGAGGTTGGGTTATGACATGATTTGGTGTCATTGCCTTTGCATGAAGTGAATGGACACTTGCCTTACTGTATCTATGTCTGCAACTGATCAAAGGCAGTAACACTGTCGTTTGCAATATATGTGACATCTGCTATCTCACTGTAACATCAACTTGTGTTGTGGTAACCTGCTTACACATTATTTCTAGGTGGATGGGGAACACTTACCAGAGGGTTCTTATGTCACAAGATGAAATAGTCACTTTTATGCTACAGCCCAAGTTTTTTCCTTACATTATAGATAGATTCAAATAGGTGTCCGCTGGTTTGCCAGTTAGAGGGAAACCTAACTTGTAAATACTCACTTATATAGAAAGTCCTCACTCAGGTCTATCAGACATAGGCAGTGAGTTTGTAAATCATTTCCAGGCTATGGTCTGGCTGGAGGTACTCAGTGTCTACAGGGTTCATTTTTTAAATTACAGTTTCAGTGAATGGACTCACCTTCTGCTGTCTTACCTTAAACTTAGAGGTCTCTGTGTAAAACCAGATAAAACATTCTCCTGCTCGTTCATCAAAGAGATGTGCCCCCCCAAACCCTGTTGCTTGTTGACAAGAAAGGCAGAAGAGTTGGGTTGCAGAGCTGGTTGTTGTAGAAGTCATTTTCCCCATCTACTGCAATTCCTTCAGCCTGTGGGGAA
>NW_010334787.1:0-12084 GCF_000700745.2 Antrostomus carolinensis | reverse complement strand
TGAGGCCTCCCCACCACAGTCACAAGCCCAGATGATGGAGACAAAACAAGACGTGTTGCCACTAGTCACCATCAGGCAGACTTCAGCTTGCATATTTGTGGGGTACATTAAATGAATGACCTTTGGTGTGATACACATTTAGTCATCAATACACAAAACCTAGTCATTCAGCCTACTGATTCTCCGACATTACCAAGCTGTTTTCATATTCTAGAAAACAAGTATTCCTGTGAAGTCATCCCTCCCAGGTTGCTCTCTTTTCCTAGATTATATCCCTTTCTATTGAAGACCAAAACTCTGGATAGCAGCATGAGAAAAGCAATTATTAGAGTCTTATTTAATTAACCTCTAACATTTAAACTCACAGGTACAAGAGTAGTCATTCCTGACGTCAAGGCTACCAGTGACATATGGCAGCATAACGTAGGTCTGTGTGAAACAGAAATAAATGAATGTCTAAAATGAGTAAACAAGCTCACAGTGAGAAGTAGGTGAGGTAGTTTGGAAGACGAGATCAACCTGTTATCTTTTGACATTGCAGTATAATTTTTGTGAGCCATTTCTTTATCAAGGAGAGCCAAAACAAATTCAAAAGCCTGACAGTGACCATCACCGAAGAGGAATATGCCTTTACTGAAAGTACTTATTTCATCCTCTGACGCTTAGTGATGTGCTCCATCAGATTCAAGTCCACTAGGAGGTCAAGGAGGCTGAATCACACGTCAGCTTCACAAAACCAGTCTGGAGAAACACCCTCTGATTTTATCTTCGAAGTGACAGAGTTGTTATCACAAGCCCTCAAACTTTCACTCACATGGGCAGCAACTCATGTCAAAGTGTTGCCAGTACGTGTTTGCTTGATTTCTTATTCTAACCATCCTAAAATTTCCCAGATTGGTCCTGATAATTAATGTTAGTCACATATCTTTCCATGGATTTTTTCCATCAGAAAATTGGGCCTATAAAAACTCAAACCTCTATTTTGTGGCATTTTAAAGCAGGGAAAAAAACCCTAGAAGTTTCATTTCAACATTGTTAATTTCTTCATTTTGACCTGCAGGTATATTGCAGATTGCTGTTCTTATGCTAGTAATAAATTTAAACATCAAAACAAAATGCTGCAACTTTATTGAAACTGATACCTGGTATTTCTGACATAACCTAAAAAGGTATTGTGCCAGTGATTTAAAATTGTAAAGTTTTACTGTGCTTTGGAACAAGAATCATTGGCACAGTACCATGACGTTCCCTAAGGGAATCATTCACATTAACCTCAAACGCAGACAAAAATTTCTCAAGAGCAATCTCTCTATGTTTTGCTGACCACGGAACCCATGGAGGCAAAATGTCATGCATTAGCCCTTTTAATAAGCAGTTTCAAATTATTCAAAATACTGAAATAGAAATTTCAGAATCAAAATCCTGGATTTTGGGGAACTGCAGATGGAGAGCTGGGACTCAGCAGCTACTTTATGTTCCACAGAGAGCGCTGACATTATGGTGCAGTCTTATGATGTGACAGGGATCATATGCATTCACAAAAGCATCTCCTCAGGCTTATAGTCCTTGAGCAGTCATAAAAATAAGATGTCTCCTGAGACATTTCAAAGATAAGGTTGGAGAGAGCAGGGCCATGTGGTTTACAACACTCTTGGATAAATCTAAAGTAACCTTCTCCTCCCATGACGCACCAAGAGCATTCATAAAGTATCCGGTTCTCTTCATGACAGAGGACAGAAGTGCTGTGCTAGGGGAGTAAAATAAGAAGAAATTATTTGGAACTTTGCCACTTTTCCAGAAAAAATATTTTTTTATGAAAATGTACTCTCAATAACATCTTTGTAATAAAATTTTATTTCAGTGTTGAGTTTTTTAGCGCACAGCCCCAACACCTCCACCCCTACCCCACCAGCTTCTACCCGTCAGGAGGATGGCTGCTCGGGGGCTGCCCTGTAACATCCTCTCTCTGTCAGAAGGATCACAGACAATTTATTGAAGATTTACACAGCCTTGTCAGTTTGTGCCTTTAGGGCATCTGGTGTTTAGTCACACAATTGCATGAAGGAGGCCTATTAGGCTTAATTTCTGCCAAGTTTGCTGCAATTAGTAGAGATGCTCCCGGTTTTCAACATCTGTGCAAAGTACATCCTGATATGGCATTTTCTGTTCTTCTTGCCTCCCTTTCCCACCTCCTCTCTGGGGTGTCCTCCTCCTCTCTGCCCTCCTGCAGCATGGAGACCCATAGCAGGGGTCAGGAAGGGCTGGCAGTGCAGGGCTGTCCCGGGGGAGCGGGGCCTGCTGGGTTGGCCATGCCACCTGGGCGTCCCTGCATCGCCTTCCTGGCACAGCTCCGTGCAGGAGCAGGGTGTGGCAAGCAGAGCTGAAGCTTTTGATCTGAGATCAGAGGTGAGGAAGGAAGGAACTTCAGTTCCCTTGCCAGCTGGGATGGTTAATCTCTACCTGTACCCTCAGCAATAAAAATCGGTATTTACATAACCCTGGTGGTTCACCTTGGAAAGCACTTGGCCACTGTGAGCAAAGGCCATCCCAGACTCAGGTCAGGAGAAGAGGAGCTCCTCACTGTCAGGGCATAATGAGAAAGGCCCTCTGCCCCTTTTGGGATGACAGCTCTCCCTGCAGTGAGCAGCTGGGTGGGCTTGCACTGAGGTGGTGGGGGTCAGCACCCACCTGCCTGGGTACTCACCATAAACAAAGACTCCTCTAGCCACAAAGTTGATTTAAAGTGGTCCCAAATAAAATCTTTACCTTTTCCCTCTTCCTGTGTTGCATATAAAAGGAAAACATTGAAGTGCTATTTCTTCTACTTTAAAAAACAAAAAAATCCAAATATTATGTCCTGGCTTCCTTATTTCTGCTGTAGGGTTCCTTGGAGGACTGGGAAATGTGGGGAGCTGCAGCATCGCAAGCATCAAGCAGCAGAACTCTGAGCAATGGGAATATATTTCATCTAAAATGCTGCTTGTGTTAACATCTCTTCAGCACAAATGCCTGTAAGAACACTCAAGGGACAAACTCTCTTTGTGGAAATTTCAATATCACTGCCTCTTTCTCTGCAGGCAAGAAAGCATTCCTTTCCAAAATGGGAAGGACAAGTGTGAGACATTCTGGATATTTCTAAAAGAGAAAAATAAACAGATAGCATTTTGAATGAAGTATCTAAAATATTTACATTGTTTGGAATGGGGTATGTATGATAAATTAGTAAATACATAGAGAATTATCCATCCATATAGAGAATGCCTGTATGTTATATATAGATGAGTTTATGTAGACAGAAGGAGATATGTGGCGTTATAGAAAGAAATGCATTCCACAAGTGTTAGGGGTCAGTGTGACACATCATAGGACACTGGAGCAGAAATCACAAACCCTTGGATTAAAGGCTGGCTCTGTCGCCAAGGTTTGGTATCATCTTGGGGAAAGTACTTTATTTCTCTATGTCTCTCTTTCCCCTGTCTTTGTCTGCTTAAACTGTATCTCTAAGGACTTCCAGTTACCATGTGTTGGTACAGAGCTTTTTACCGTGGGGAACTCTAGGTGCTACCATAACCCTCAGTGATTCAATCCAGTTCCCTTTTGGAGGACTGTCTGCAAATCTGGGAATGCAAACGAGAGAAATACATTCCCTGTAGACCTAACAGCTTCCAGATTGGAAGTCTAACAGTTTTAATTCCCTCTAGTTTACAAAAGACTGTGCCTTGAAATGTCAAATTTCAGAGACATTTAAGCAAAAAACTTATGCCTAGGTAGGATTTAGAAACGAGCAGCAAGTGTTTGTACCCTTATGGATCATAGGCCTTCCCATTCTGCAACTCCAAACTGAGTAAGTAAAAACTTTTTTAACACGATCAAAATGGAGAGGTTCCCATGTCAAAACAGAACTGTATAGATGAGTGGGTTTTGCAGCAGAGAAATACACAGTAGCCCTGGCCAGCAGGATGATTTAATTGAGGCTAGTTTAAAGAACTGAGCTTTCCATCACAACAGAATTCTTTTTTGCTTGTATATCTTTGGAAAATGATTCAGTAGGATTCAACAACAACAACAACAGTTAATATACTTATTTATCACTATAGGGAGCGGGGGGTAGGAGTGTAACAGTGCAGCAAGCTCTTGCTAAGGGAGCAGCAGGAACTCACTAGGGTCTCATATCCTCCCCTCCTTGCTCTGGGCAGGCAGATGAACTCCAGTCTACCTTTGTGGTGGAAGTGATAATTTCCACCAGCCTTGACCAAGTGCAAATGGAGACAGTGATCTGCCATAGCAATCCTCATCAGAGAAGTAGTTATCCACCAACTGGGCCAGACCTGTTACCTAAGCAGGAGCAAGGAAGGAGTATGGGGAGGAGGGAAGGGACTGGTATGCATATATGAAAATTTAATCCCCAGTAATGATGTGCACATCGAAAGAATTTGCAAGCATGCCTTATAGGTGGGGATATAGCAGATGCCGGGGGATTTTTTTATTAATTCTTTCTGAATATAAGGAAAGCAAAGATAATGGAACATTTATGCAACTGCATGCTGCCTGGCTATTTTCCATCTCTTAAAGGCTTAGATATTTGAATTCTAGTGGTCTGGCTATGGATTTTGTATTATAATTACTTTAGAAATTGTTTTAGGTATTTCAATTTTATGCTGTCAAAGACAGCAAAGGTAGAGTGAAATGTGTTTGTTTGCATGTGTATATGTGGTTTTGATAGGCGAATCAAATGTTTGTTGTGATTCAGCCATGATGCTTGTTAGAGCACCCTGGAGTACAAAAATGTACTGTCTACAGATAGGCAGTTCAAATCTAACAACAGACAATTCATTCTGTGTATTGATTGCTCCTCTGAAAATTTTCTGTGAGGAATACATCTTCTCCATAAAACAAAGAACAAAGAAACCTATTGCATCCCTGAGTGGAGAACAGCATAGATCAGTTTTTCCAAGATACATGCAGGGAGGCAAATCATTGTTTCTACTGGACAATTCTACTCTGCTCAAAATGTCATTTGCATTCACTTTTTGGTTTGATTGAAACATCTTCATTTCTCTTGGAATGTCTCCTAAAGGATTTTCATTCAGAGTAACCACAATATCACCAAATGATAAAAGCAAAAAAGGAGACAGCATATGTCCATATCTATGCACACATATATATGCATATGTATGTTTTGAAATAGCTAAACTCAATGCCTTAATGTGATAGGGGTTTAGAAAATATACAGCAAAGGGAGGAATACTACCTAATTTACTAATACAAAATATATTCATTCTCTAAGGTTGTTGTATGGGCCTGTATAAAGAGAGTGTGCACATCCTATATCTTACCCTACCTTATGGTAGGTCATACTTTAAAGAAAAAAAATCATCCAGAACTCCACCCAAATCTCAGGCTATTCAGAACAGCCTACATCCGCTTATTATGTTAAACACATTTTAAACATTGACAGTAGTTCCTTCCTCTTTACAGAGCTCAGACTAACTCCATCATCTCCGACACTCCTGCCTCCAAGGCTGAGCAGCTCCTTCAGCCTTTGCTACCCTGAGTGCATCTATCTCCCTCCCGAGCTCTGCTGTTGTCCCCGAGTAGCTCCCATGCCTGGTCATCGCCTGGTCATTGAGGCACTACTGAGAGCAGCTGATAAGGTGGCCACCCTCACCAGCACAGCCTGTCGTGCATGAAATGGACTTAAACACCCAAGGAAGTGTCTGTATTCCCATGGGAGCTGAGGAGCCCTGCGGCAGGGCATGTGGTAGCAGGGGTGACAGGTCCAATGCACCGTGGGCACCTGAGCAGCTTCTCTTCCAGCTCAGGAGGGTGCCGAGCCTCACACCAGGACTTCTTCTCTTCCACCCAAGTCAGGGGGGAGCCTCTCAGCAGCTGAGGAAAGAAGAAAAGAGCCAAATACCAGCACGGGAGAGAGAGCAAGCAGACTAGTGCTTTTGGAAGGTGGTGACAAGCTTTGGCGAAGAATTGAAACTTTTTGCCAGAAACAGAAACTCCCCCGTTCGCTGCAGGAGTGCTCCTTCCAGGCTCGCTCCCTCGCCTGCGGGCAAACGCACACACACACACACACTCATCCTCTCTCCTGCCAGGACTCTGCTCAAAGGCAGCTGTGAGGGTGAGACTTTGAGCACACCAGCGTGTTGTGTCCGTTCTGTAGTGCACAGAAGGCTGGGCAGTAGGGGTTGGTCACTTGGCCACTAAAGCAAGATAAGACATTTTTACTGTCGTCATCCACATCAAATATTGGGCTCTGTTAGTTCAGATGATCTCTCTGCTACTCCCTCTCTTGATTAGTGGCACAGCAGAGCTTGAACTGGAAGAAAACAAGGCAGCATGAGACAGAGAAGAAAGTCCTCCTGTTGCTTTTAATCTGCCATTTCAGTAACACTTGCTTCTCCACCATCAGCAGGACCATGCATGGCACAGACAGGCATCCCCTGGTCTGCTCCGAACTGTATAATTGCTGAATTGCACTGTAGTCTGGGGCAGGGGGAAGAAAGTCCCATGGTCCTCTGACAGGGAAGGGACTGGCAGGTGCCAGAAGCCAGCACCAGTCTTGAGACATGGGTGATCTGACCTAATAAGAAGGTTAAGCAGCACATGGAGGAAAGAACCTACC
The DNA here is from genome assembly GCF_000700745.2 of Antrostomus carolinensis. Lineage (NCBI taxonomy): Eukaryota > Metazoa > Chordata > Aves > Caprimulgiformes > Caprimulgidae > Antrostomus > Antrostomus carolinensis. The sequence continues at coordinate 5,450 of NW_010334787.1, read as the reverse complement.
TATGAAGAGTGCCATATAAAAAAAAAAAAAATTGCAGAATTTCTTTCAGATTAACTTTTCTAGCCTGTGACGGTGTTTCAAATGAGCACATCTCAGATGGAAAGACTCCAGAAGGCATGGTAAACACATCTGTGATAAATGCTCTGTCTGAAGGGCAGATGACACCAATCTGCCACCAGGAAGACTCTGTTAGAGAAAAAATGTGAGAAGAAGTGGTGAAATAGCTGAGAATAATTTGGTTTGTGGGGAAGAGTTGATAGGGCCTTCCATTTTTATATTTGGATGCAAAAGTTTGCAAGCAGCTTTTGGTCTATTGGGGCCTACACTCCTAATGCTGTTACCAGTCAAACTCAGCTTGTAGGAGTTGGTTAGAAAAAGGCCAGGGAGGTCCCAACGGTAGTAGCTGATTCCCCAAACTGAAGCTGACGTAAGAGCTGGGCATCCTCTGGACAGACCTCTCACAGTGTATGGAGTATGTAAGACCTTCCAACACCAAATCTTTAACAGTGGTCTGTCCCAGGGAAGTTACCCTTCCAATATTTTCTATGTCCACAACAAGGACATTTTTTTAAATGCCCCTTGTAACTCTTAAGCTCTCTCCCATTCTTTTAGTTTAGGCAAATGGATAGTTAGGCTAGAGATGCAGGGCACAGTGCAGTACCTGCCAGCAACACTACAAGCAAGGTTAGGGGACTGGTCTCCCACAGCTGAAAAGCTGTTTTTTGAGCCAACTCTTTCTGCACTAAAGTCTTTGTGCTATACAGGACAAAAAAATACAGTGATAAAGTCCTTGCTCAAGTGACAAAACAGCTGTTGTTTTCAGCATTTTCAGCCCTGTCCCTGAGTTCTCCCTGTAGCTTTTCCACTGACTCCCCAACACAACCTTGTGGAATCCACTTCACTGCTCTGTGCCTCCACTCCCTACACTCTGTATTTGCACTGCAAGATCCACCAGGTAGTGAGGTGCTGAACATATGTACCTGTCAGCACCCTTATGTGCTGGGGAGAGGTTAGAGAGGGACACCACAGGACCAGTTTGGTGGACATGGCTTAGTCTAATTTCTGCTTTTAGTGAACACAGTGAAAAAAACCCTCACATTTTAGTCTTTTATAAGTTTTATAAGTTGACATAAGTTTTATAAGTTGAGGAGGATTTCATCAATGTTTATGACTACCTGAGGGGAGGGTACAAAGAAGACAGAGCCAGGCTCTTCTCAGTGATGCCCAGTGACAGGATCAGAGGCAGTAGGCACAAATTGAAACACAGGAAGTTCTGCCTGAACACCAGGAAACCCTTTTTCACTGCAGGGGTGACCAAGCACCAGCACAGGTTGCCCAGGGACATTGTGGAGTCTCTACCCTTTGAGATATCCAAAAGCCACGTGGATATAGTCATGAGCAACCAGCTCTAGGTGGCCCTGCTTGAGCAGGAAGGTTGAAACAAATGACCTCCAGAGGTCCCTTCCAGCCTCAATCATTCTGTGATTCTCTGGTTTGAGCTGCTGGCCAGATGCTTCTCAAGACCATCTCAGGATTTCAAAAGCATTAGTATTTGGTGTGTTCAAACACTGCATATCATTCCTACTACTGGCTTCTAGCTGGGGGTGTCAATTTGACACATCGTTTGTGGTAGATCATTCATCTGACAAAAATATTGTTATGTCATGTTCTGAGCTGCTCAGATATCCCTTTTGTGGTTTGATATTGTAGTTAAGCTGATTGATCAACTAGCTGATCTGAGAGAGATAGTTCTGCCTGGAGAGGTGAAGACAGAGCAGTTGTAAGACTCAGCCATATTCAGCCACAGCATCCTATGAAAGACCTATCTCTGACCAATAGATCTGGTCTTCTTGAATGTCAAGGCACACCTCAGGCTTCTTGGGCAAAGTCTCTTCCTGACCCTGAAAGATGCAGAGCAGGGCAATACATCATGGCTCTTCCTAAAAAATACTGACTCATGACACCAAAAAAGGTGTGCCTGGTATTGAAATGGGGATATCTGGCATTATCCTCTTATTATTCCTCTCTTACAGGAACATCACAATGATTGACACTGAGTGTTCAGTATCCAGCCCCATGAACATGCTGAGTGAATACTTCAGTGAGGTGAATGGGTCACTTCACATGACATGGAGCTATGCTCCAGCTATGCTCCCAGGCTGTCTGCAGACTCATATGAATCTGTCTTGCTTACCTTCATTTCTCATTTTTGACACTTTCCTTCCAAGTCACAGCACCCGGAACCCTGTCTGTGCTGTTAAATTAAAACAGTTTCCAGAGATTAAGACAGTAGCTCAGGAGAAAGGCACAGCTACAGCAAACTGGCACATATAGGCTATTTCTGGTGTTGCTTCCAGTAATTTGCAGCTGTTAACACAGCACCTTAGTTCAGTTCAGGACGTACCAGTACTAACACTAGCCCTTGGAAAAAAAGTAGCAGAAGAGATGAGCGTTTTGCCAGCTCCTATTTTCTTCATCTTAAATCCACCTGTTTAAATTAATCAAAGCACTGGCAAGCAGCTTTGTGTATTGAAGCCTTTCTACTGAACTTCAGAAGAAATTGATATAAGAGTTAAAATACTGGAATTTTAACTTTGCAGCCATAATTTTGATTGCCATTTTCTATATGCCTATCCTGTTGAGGGAGACTTTCTAAGCTTTTGCATCTTGTGTAGAAAAGAAGAGATTAAGTTTTGTTTTGATGGAAAAGGATACAAAGATGCATATAGGAGGAATTTGCCCTGACGGTCTGAATATCCTCCATTTAGGGGTGCTGGAAGATACCACTGTTCCTCACCCAGAAGCCAGCACATATTCCCATCCATCTCAGAAAGTAAATGGACCTCAAATTGTTGAAGAGTCTTCTTGGGACACAGCACCCATATGCACACACTTCTCAAGGCTTACTGTTTGCCCCATCAGTGATGGGGTTACTGGGCTACATGGTTGTGTACAGACAGCCTTCTGTCGACTCGGATAAATGTGAGTTTCATGCTGAGGCAGTGTGTGCCATTTCCCCTTCTGCTTTTCTGGGTGTCTCATAGTCTTCTCCCTGCTAATCTGCCTGATGGAGAGAAGATCTGTACTCCTTTTCTTGAATACCTACTGATATCTACATCACAGTCTTAAAACAGGACTGCAGCAGTTCTTCATGTACTTTAATCAGCACTATCTTGGTAACTTTCATACAGGCAACACTGCAGCCATTGCAGGGCAACGCTTGGTGAGGTCTGGTGAACCTACCTAAGTAACTCTCTGTTTTAATTAGGTGCAGAGCTGCATTATGTTTTACTAACTGTGATTGATCTTGCAGAATGAAGAGGTTACTGTGATAGACGTCATAGAAATAGATAGTCATCAACACTGAGCACTTACAGTGTAAGTATTAATGAGGGAGAGGAAAATTTACATTTTACCTTTGTTTTTTCTCAGACTGCAAACTGAATCTCAGGTTGCCTAACTTGTTCAAGACCACACCATAAGGCTGTGACAGAGTCAGGACTAAATCCAACTTTCCCAAATCCCATTCAAGTGCTGTAGTCACAGCACAGTGGCAAAGTGTCCTCAGTTTTCAAAACTATTAATCACTTCCAACATTGGATTCCTAGGAATCCATCATGAGACAGGTTGAAGAAACCTGGTTTTCAGAGAATGAATTGCTGAGAAGTCTCAATTTGGATGTAGGAAAACTGAGTCATATAAAATTAATAGTTGTATTTTAAAATCTTGGATAAAGTCTTCTTTCTTCTAGAGCTGCAGAATATTTGCTTTCCACTCTATTAAGAGTAGAATTTTATTTTTCTTTTTTATCTTCTGGGGCCAACTTAAGAAAGATAAACGAGAAAAGCTCTTTGGCTTCCCATATTCAGAGTGCTCTTACAATTAGTCTGTTATCCATACTTGAATACCAAAACAATTGACTGTGTTTATTACTAAGTAGAACCTGAAGGCCATGATAAATAAAATCAAGAAACTACAGTATTCCTGACTATAATTTTTAGTTGCCATGGTGATACATTTGGACAGCAAATATACTTGGTCTCTCTTCCTGGCAGCGTGGCACACAAAGAACCGCACAGTCCTTATCTGAGACTTCATTCAGCCAGTTTGGTGACTCTTTCACTTGAGAAGGTTGGGAGAGCTGGACTGCACATGATGCGTCAGAAGGTATCTATAAAATGGCTTGCGTTGGGTTGCAGTCAAGGAGCTGGGACTGATTCAGTTCCTGAGCCTTCCCATGCCCAGCTTCTGTGCAACATCAGTTGGGCAAGTTGCATCTCTCTGTGTTCCTGTTTGCAGAATGGCAATAAGGACACTGCTCTCCTCACTGCCATTACCTGTTTAATGGAGAGTGTACTGTCTCCTATTTTCTGTTTACATGGGAACTTTGATTCTAGCATCCATACTCCAAGGAAAATAGTATTGTTATGTAACAGAATAATTACTATTATAAAGCAATACTATAAAAGCAATATGAAATATTTCTCCTTAAGAATCTTCAAAATATTTGAAGAAAAGTGAGCAGAGTGCACATGAATATCTTCATTTTTATTGACCTATGTGACTGCGAGTAGAAACATATGCTGTCAACTTCTCATATGTACACTAACAGGAAGCAGAACTAAAATGACAATAGGGTTAGTATGGCTATGGGCATAAAATAGGCAGGCAGGGATTCAGCTATTTATTTCCTAATGGTTGTTCTGTAGCTTGCATTTGAGCTAAGACTCTCACAAGAGTCTTCAGTCTGGTGCCAGTGGGGCGGATTTCCAATTTTTTGCAGCCATCACATAAGAAAATAAAAAATTAAGGTAGAAAAACAGAATCAGAAACAAATTCTGGGTCCTTGAGAGGCATAGATGGCAGCTGATCTGAGAGGTGCAGCAAGGACTCTCTGCACGGGTTTCTTCTACAAAGGCTCACAGATGGCATAACCCTGAGCCACCTTCTTCACCTATGGACAAGCATACAGCCCAGTCAACTGTGCTGGCTGAGAAAGTTTCAATCCATCAGGTCTTTATGATGTCCACCTTCTCTCCCCAGCATGAAGGATCACGTGTGCTCCCTCATCTGCTCCATGTGCAGTGCAGGGACAAGCTGAGGCTGTGGGCAGATGTCCCCACGGCAAGCCAGCAGTGGTGGGGGAGGCAGTTGCGGTGGCAGCAGCAGCTCCTCTGCCGGTTAGGCATCTTCTTCAGGCCTCCCATCTGCAAACCACCTTTGGTCCTACTGGATTTGTATAAATGTTCTCCCAGATGGGAGCGTGGGTGAGCAGCGCCCGGGCAGAACTGAGAGTGAGGAAGGGCACAGGGCACCAATCGCAGGGTGCAGGCTCTATCTTCACCCTTTGTCCCAGCTGCCTGCAGAGCATGTGACTACAGCTGAAAACACCCAGGAAAGAGGTTTTGCCCATCAATGTTGTGGTGGGTTGGCCCTGGCTGGATGCTAGA
>NW_010334786.1:7612-8219 GCF_000700745.2 Antrostomus carolinensis | reverse complement strand
AAGACCGACAGCCACAAGGCTAAAGCCAAGTAAACACGACTAAGTCTAACTAGGAAACAACACAGGAAACAAAGGCTCTTTTCAGAGCCACCCATAAAATCCTAAAGAGTTGGTTCACTATCTGCTTTTTTGGTTCTTTTAGTAAACGCAGTCAGAAATATATAAGCCGTTTTTTCTTCACGTATTTACCTTGACTATATTCTTACTCCTTTCTGCCTGTCCATGTTTCTTGTAGGGAGGTGGTTGTCTTAATAATAAACGTTATTGTTAAAAAAGTTTGGGCTGGTCCAATGAGGCATTCATTTTAGTTGCTTGTTTATTTTTTTAAGAATTATTTTTTATTTTTTAACGAATATTTTTAATGCTTTAAAAAAGTCTGGTTGTTTCTAACATGTTAATAGTGATAACTGTTTTTGTAAAATATTGGAGTAAACATTATGTTTCCTAGTAAGAGAACTCTGTAAGTGCTCTATGCAGTGTTTATTATTGGTGATATAAACTTAGAATCAATACAGATTATTTCCAGGCAACGTAGTTTTCTGACTCGGAGGAAAGGGTAAGGGGAGGAAGCAAAACTTACACACACAAAACCACACTACCCCCCACC
>NW_010334786.1:5652-7600 GCF_000700745.2 Antrostomus carolinensis | reverse complement strand
AACAAAAAAAAAACCCCTTGAATCAATCACGAGGCCCCGGCAGCGACCTCGAACAAATTCTTTCACAGCTGGAGGCGTGCTCCCTGCCTCGGGTGCCGTGTTGATTTAGGGTTTTCACTGCATTTTAATGCTATCATGTCAGATAGTCCTGCTGGCTTTCCTTAGCAGAATTAACTCTGCGGAGCACTATGACAGGAATTCAGGCCGGAGCGGGTTACCAGCAGCTTGTGAGGTGCCTCCACGGTGATGGCTGCTGCATTACACTGGAATGAGCACCATTGCTTTTAATTTCGTTTTTCTTGCACTACTGTCTGGATCCACCCCCCCTTCTCCATTAGAGTGGAGAACTCCACGGCGAGTTTCGAGCTCTCATCTTGTTTTGGGGGAAGGCAAGTGGTTCTTAGAAGATGCGTTGCCGTTCCAGCAGGGCCCAGTGTTGCCCTGAAGTCGTTTATCTGCTCCAGTGTGGCCCTGGTTGCTTCCCATTTCCTTCTGGCTTTAGCGAGTCTCCTCGCTGCTTTTTTAGCCTTAGAGTCTTGTGTAGGCTTTTGGCTGCAGAGGCTGACAGACTTTTCTGGGGCTCCTTGTTCTGCTCCGTGGAGGCAGACATTGCCTCGGTGATCACCTTGGTGGCACTGGAGCAACAGAAGCAGTTTTTAACACAACCACAGTTTTCTCCATCTCTGTCCTCTGGTGCAGAGATGTGGGTTAACATATCTGTAGACCTGGCGTGTGCCGAGTTGAGCTTTCCTAAAATTGAATTGGTAATAAGTTTACTCCTCTGGAGGAGGAGGAAGTCTTCGCTCCCATTTGTGTCTGAGTCTTTTCCACATAAGGAAATTGTTGCCTACATATCGGAATCACTTAGGATTGTAGCATAAATGAGCAAGGGTTCTGAGAAACCCCCTGGGTATATGTGCATCGTCTCGATGTTTCATGAAAGGATTTAAATTATAGACTGTAGAAACTCTCAAGAGGACAATTTTTTGCATTTCTTTCCTTTATGAATTAATGCTCTGGTATCAACAGTATAAGTGCAATGGTACAGCAGATACGGTATTCATTATTATTGTTTTAGTTATTCCTCCTATTTCCCTGTTGCAGAATGCGTTCAAACATTATGTAGCTCCAGTTTCAAATTATATATCTGGGAAACAAAGCCTTGAAAAACCGATCGGGCTACGGGAGGTCTCAATTGTGAAGGGCCACAAGGCCTCAAATGTATATTGTACAGCCAGACACTTTCGTGAAGGTGCTTTAGAGATGTAGGGTGGCTTACCAAAACTGGGGTAAGTCGGCAGACTAGTTTTGAAAATATATATATATTTCTTAGCGAGGCGCGTGTGGACGCCTGCAGTCTCTTAAAAGGGGCACAGACCGATTCCCGGTTTTGTCTTTAACAATAACTCAGTTTTGCAACAGTAGAATGGGAGAGGAAGGTGAAAATGCCTGTGATCAAGAGATAAAGAGAAATTTGCCTCCTGTAACCCTTGTGAATGGGACCACTTAGCAGCTCTAAGGAGCCGCCGCTCCGGGTGGCCCAGCGAAAGGCAGCGCAGCCCCCGCCCCGCCGGGTCCCGCTCCCGGAGCGATCCCACCCGGTCGGCCGCTGGCGGGGCAGCCGCCACTGCACCTCCCTCTTCACCCACGGCGCTTGAGGAAAGGGGGACTTGCGCTGTTTCATCCGGCGGACTGCACAACGGCACCCGGTTTGGAGAGCTGTCCGTACATTGAAACGAATTAATTTGTTTCTTTCTGGGTTGTGCGCTTTATTCCTTGAGCGAGGGAAGCAGAAAAAGAACCAAAACACGCGGTATTGGCTTGACTGTGTGATGGAATCCCACGAGTTTAATTTGGGTACGATAACGGAGGAGAACTCAGGCTGAAGCCGAGTTATCTCATCGCTGCGTAAATGCAGCGGGTGGTGGATAACTGAGCGGCCAGGACT
>NW_010334786.1:5040-5609 GCF_000700745.2 Antrostomus carolinensis | reverse complement strand
GACGAAACCTTCCAGGTTTTTCAGTCCGGCCGTGGCAAGCGAAGATTTTCCTGCTCCCCGCGCCGCTGCCAGAGACGGGGAGGTAAAGACTGATGGGCCTCCAGGGGATGAGAGAGCCGGGGTCCACTGCGGACGAGTCGAAGGAGGGAATGCCGTGTACCAGGGAGAGGAGAAGCAGGGAGGGAGGCCGGGCTGGGTGGAGAAGGAGAGCGCAACGGGATGGGACATTGCGGAGGCTGGAGGCCGAACGGGCTACGCTGCTCCGCGGCATTCTCCAAAGCCCCTGCCCTGCAAGAGGCGCCTGGGGACAGCGGGGAGAAGGCAAAGAAAAGGCACGGATATCTCCAGGAAGAGCAGAGAGAGGCCCTGTATTTTTAAATCCGCAAACAAGCTATTTCCTTTTCACTTTTTCACCAATTATTTTTAACTCTTTCAATGCCGAGAAATAAACCTGTAGGGTAAGCGGAAGAGTACACATTATTCAGTTGAGATAAATGCTGTAAATAAACCGCAGTTCTTCTGAAGCTTCCTGATGTCCCCTGTTGTCTAGACCCCATGCTATTTACTGC
>NW_010334786.1:0-5030 GCF_000700745.2 Antrostomus carolinensis | reverse complement strand
CTGCTGAGAAATAGTCTTTCATGCAAATGTTCTCAGGTGAAAAATACTGTGAAAATGAATAGGGTGTAAAAGACATCTGCTTTCATGGTGTTATGAAAAGGGTTAATTGCTCTGATTATCTTTATCAATCTTTTAGAAACCCTCATTGTTTCTGTCCCGTCAATAAATGCACATCTAGAGGCTGCTATTATAAGTCTGAAATACAACACATACCGATCCCATGAGGTTTTGCGTGTCATTTAAGTGTCAATCAAGACTAAAACCCCAGGAGCTAAATATATCTTACACCCATGCGACCATTTCACTTCTTCCATGGAATCTGTACCAGCGATTTCAAAACGCAGAATTTAAAAGCCCCTGCATGTAGGGAGTGGAACCTGTTCATATAAATTGTCTGGGCTTCCTGAAGAAGCACAACTGAGCTCCCGGGTTTGTCTGGGATGCAGGCAGTTCGGCCCGCTGGTGCTTGGAGCACAGGAGGAGATAACCCTATTTAAAGATGTATTTTGATGTATAGAAAGATTGGAACTATGTCATTCCTACGGTAATTCTCGTCCTCTTTTCTAAGTGGGATGATCAAAGATGCTAACCTTGCTGTGTCCCAAGTGTATGAGGCAACAAAACTTTATCATATGAAGTGTTCAGATTGTTTCCTGTTGTAGTGGCTGCTATTTGCTACAAAAGGAAAAAGGGATGCATACAAGAGATGTAAGCATTTCTTCATAGCTCTGATGCTACACAAAGGTAGTGCAAGAGCCTTTACTTTGTCTGAAGTCCAAATTTCAGCTGTAACTCTCCATGTGGGCCCTCTTTTCATTTTGGGAATTATTTCTTCCTTTTTTCTATGACCCTTTCAAGAACAAAATACACATGCAATGCAAGTAGGATGACAAATAAAAAAGGTTGTGGATTTTACTGGTGATGAACATTCCAAGCTGTCCTGATACTCCTTTCACACACAAACTATTTATTTTCCAGTTTTAAAATGACCAGAATTGCTTTTTGAACTTTTCTGTGTTAAAAAATGAGTGGAGTGGAAAAACCTTTATGATGAATACTTGGTATCACTTTTGACAAGGAATCCTTTTGGAAAAACCCCTCCATCAGGTCAAGCCGACAAATAAAGTAGTTCTTTGCAGACACCAAATAAACCCAAATCAAAACCCAAAAAACCCTTTCCACCTACATAACCCTCTGGTTCTGTCATGCTAGTCCCCAAGGAAGAGCTACCCTTGCTCATTGTAATGCTTATTCCTTCCTCCTAGGTAGGTGAGCTGGGAGAGGGAAGGAGAGTTCCCAGTTACATTCCTCTCCACTTCCATCCCTTCTATAGGGGGATTTGTGTCACATCTCGAGCTGTGCTCTGCTCTGATACAGCACAACCCAGAGACCAGGTTTTTAGAGCTAAACGACTCCTTTTTTTTTCCTTTACAGCCTGATCCAGGCACATTTTCATTACTGGTCAAAAGCATTACATCAAGGTGTACTTAAAAGCAAATATTTTTCCCTAGCTGCATAATTTCTCCCTTAATGCTACTTATTTTAAAATATATTATTTCTATTAAAACTGGAGAAGAAAATCTCTGGGAAACTAACATACCAATATGCTTTGTGTGTTGAGTAATTATAACCTCTGACCATTAGGAAAAACAATTTGTTTTCATAAGTAGGTGAGAAGATATGGATTTATTCCATTAAAAAGAAAAGAGCAGGAAGTAGCATAAAAATTCTAGAGCCAGTGTGTGATTTGTTCAGGTTTTGGATCAAGTGTATGGCATCTGTTTCTCATTTCAGATTCACTGTCTGGTCACTTAACTAGAGCATACAGTTAATTGTTTATTCAGCTGGCGTATTTCACTTTTGCAGAAACAAAAGCACAATTTTTAAACATGATTATTAATAAATATAGATTTTACTGTAGATATGCTGATCTAGAGAGGATAAAAGTATTTCCAAGAGTGCTACTAACTTTATAATTCTACTTAAAAAGGGCTTGTTTAAAGATTATGTATTCTAGGACTTCCCAGTATTGAGAATTTTCAAGATTAATAGCCTTGCTTAGCACTGAAGCTAAAGTAGTTGAAGCCTTAGGCTGCAAGAGCTGGCAGAGAGTAAACATTTTGATAAAACTCCAGCTGAAATTGGCAGATGCAAGCAGAATGAAGAAGATAAGGACCAAGGAAACAATTCCAGGAGAATGGGGTAACTTCAAAAGGCAGCCAGCCCAGCAACTAAGAAAACCAGTAAGAAATCAAGAGACCACCGACTAGAGTTAAGTGATTGGACTTGGGAATCGGGTGCTGGGTGGTACGGGTGTAAGTGGGGGCATGACGTGGGGTAGGAATCCCTCTTTGGAGACACCCAGCTCGAGCTGGTCTCCATGTTGGATAAATAAACCATTTATTTACTCAGCCAATTGGAGACTTGTTTTCTTCAAGCAGGAACCTAGGGCTGAGCTCTGTTGAGGTGGCACCTGCATAATCCATACCATGGTCTAGGTGACGGCAGCATGATTCCTGCTACACCAGGATGATGTATTTGAACAGTGTGCCATCTTACTCTTGCTGGGTGATGTCACCTGGGTAGAGTGGATTTAAGAATACAAAGAACACTGCTTTGAACTGAATAGGAAATAACATTAAAGAGCATGAATGGTGGAAGAATATGCTGTCATATGATTTTATATTCACATTATTTGCTTTATTAATTTTGAATGTTCATCCTCCTGTGGGATGAAATTGTTACATTTGCTATTCTTGCTGAGCCTAAATCTTACTACTTTTACCTCTGGTGAAAAGAACAAGTACACAAAATTTTCCACACCGGTTGCTTTTTGTCATTTCAGAGACTTTGGTCTCAGAGCTGGTAAAAAAATAAGGGATGTGTTAGAATCAGATCTGATGACACGTGTGTGCAGGTAGAAATGCTATGCTCACATTATAGCCCTCTAATATTGCCTTATCATTCACGCTGATACTGGAAGAAGCAATCATAAGCAAAATTTTCTTTTCTGTTGAGTGAAGTGTTTCGGGAGCCTAGAAACAATTGCACATATGAGAACAGACTTTAAAAAAAAAAAAAAAAATCCCCTGAAATGTCAGTGAAAGGTATGTTAATGAAGTATTCAGCATGGAGCGTACAAGGACAGGAAAGGCAAAAAGAACACTCATGGATTCCTCACCTGTGAGTCCAAAATACACCACGGGACTTCTACTTTAACTCAGGCAACAAGGCCACCCTTCAATAGCTGTAGTTTGAACTAGGGTTTTTTTTGTTTTGGTTTGGGGTTTTTTTAGGACAACATAAATGAATTTGACTTTTACATGACTGATTATGGAGAATAATACTGTCAAATTCTTCTTATGGTCAAATTCTTCTTATCACTGTCAAATTCTCAAATACTTCTCAAATTCTTCTTATCCCTGACAAAATACGAGCACTTTTAATCCATGAGATTATTTCTAGAGTTCCTTTCTAGTGGCCTACATATCATAGAATCATAGAATGGTTAGGATTGGAAGGGACCTTAAAGATCATCTAGTTCCAACCCCCCTGCCATCAACAGGGACACCTTCCACTAGACCAGTTTGCTCAAAGCCTCATCCAGCCTGGCCTTAAACACATCCAGGGAGGGGGTAGCCACAGCTTCCTTGGGCAACCTGAGGCAATCCTCTTACACAAAAACCTGGAGACTGGAATTTTATTGTTTATTCATCTTTTCAGGTTTTGGAGATACATAGAGGCCCAGAATATGCAAACTGTTTCAGAGTTTGCACTAAAGCACTTGGAGAGCAGATCCCTAAACTCCATTTGAAGCTGCTGAAGACTGGAGTACAGAGGATGTCTCCTCCCACTGGATATCTGAAATCCAATCTGAGAGGTTCCCATCAGCTGTGAAGCTCAAATTAACTTTGATAAACTGGAGGCAGATTTAAGAGAGATCTGGTACCTCTCTCTGTACCTGTACTACAAAAGAACACTCAGCCAGTACTAGAAATGTTTTGTGATTCTGTGGTTGCTGTAGGAATCTAGCATATTACTAAATTAACAGAATATGCTTGGAATTCAGGATTATTCAGATTCAGTTTGAGAAAGGTGATGATGGCTTTGATCTGCATTTACAGTAGTGTCTGATAACCCACGAATGTGATGGAGCGATTCAGAAAGCCTGTGGCCAGAGGCTGTAGGACTTGAGGGCCGATTCATAGCTATATGACAAACTGACAGTTTACAAAGGCAGTCCACAGTGGCTAGTACTTTCTTATGTTTTAATACAATTAGTGACATACAAATACAGAAAAGATTGGAGAGATGTGAAATAATGTTAATCTTCGCTTTGTGTTTTTAGTTATAAGGGGAATGTTTTCTATCTAAAGCACTGGTAGGAAGAAGCTATGTAAGTTGTAAAAATCACATGAACAGTGTAACCATTAAGAAAATTGCTGAGGACAAGTAACTTTTAGAAACGACTTTTCTGTGTAATTATTCAGTGGGTTATTGGTAACAGCTTATTAAGATAAAAGCCATTTGTTACCACATCTGCTCTTTTAAAGTACAGTGCACTGTAGCTACTTTAACAAAAAAAGACTGAGCACCATCAAGTGGTAGATGTCGTTACAGCAGTTACAGCTGTGTACGTGGATGTTTCCATTAGCAATTTGATTCTTTCCCGACTAGAAAACTAAAGAAGTCTTTTTCTTCAATTTACAATGCATATTAACATGAACATACCTGTAACTGTGATACATGGCATAAAAAATAGATACTAGTCTTAAACGAAAATTGTAATAGAACTATAAATTAAAGAAACAGTTATCACATAGAAAATGAAAAAACTTTAGTTACAGCAATTAGTTGGTCACCCAGATAAACTATGTTCTGACACAAAAAAAAAAAAAAAAAAAGGAAAACACTTTATCAAAGCAAATACTAAGTAGGACTAAAAAAAAAAGAAATCAAAAAGAAAAACTAAAAAGGATTTTTCTGGTTTTGACCACACAGCTCTTTTATTGAAAAAGTGGGTGGCTCTT
>NW_010334785.1:0-265 GCF_000700745.2 Antrostomus carolinensis | reverse complement strand
GGTGAGGGTGCACTCAATCCCACTGTCCATGTCTCCAACAAAGATTTTGAACAGTACTGGCCCCTATACCAACCCGTGAGGGACACCATTCATCACCATTTTCCACTTGGACATTGAGCTGTTGACCACAACTCTCTGAGTGAGACCATCCAGCCAGTTCCTCATCCACCGAGTGGTCCAGCCATCAAACCCACGTCTCCAATTTTGAGACAAGGATGCCATGTGCAAACACCGTGCACAAGTCCAGGTACATGACATCAGTTGC
>NW_010334784.1:30798-35762 GCF_000700745.2 Antrostomus carolinensis | reverse complement strand
CCTCTTGTCCTGCCCCAGGGAGTGCTCCCGCTGCCAAGAACCTTCATTAACGGTCCCACTCAGGATTCCCACTGATCTCCAGGGCTGGCAAACGCTTCCCAGGCAGCCCCAGCTTTAGGTGTCTGCTCCCTTCCCAGAGCCCAGAGCCCAGATCCCAGCTGAGAGGGCAGGGTCTAACCCCTGCCTGCTGGAACACAGTTCCCAATCTGTACATCTCAATTTATTTTTCTTTTCTGCTTTTCCTTTTTTTTTTTTTTTTTTTTAATTTTCTTTTGGAAGGCTGCGTGCTCCCTGTGGAGATGCTGATGTAATCTGGGAGATAAGAAGGGAGGGAGCACCTGAGATATGTCTGCTTTGCTTGGATTCCATCTCCCTTTGACTATTTATTAACTCCCAAGGCCTGCAGAGTAAAGCTGTCCCACTGGGTAGCGTGATGGTGAGGTACTCAGGAGGCCCAGGTTTCCTTCTTAGCCCTGCTGGGATTTGGTGGTTTGTTTTTTTTAAGAGGATAAAAACACTGTGGTGTTTTTCTCTGTGAAACTTTGGATGGTAGGCTGCTCCCAAGGAGAAGATAGGGGGCTTCTTGGGTTAAAGCAGAAAACACTGACTGGAGAGCCATTCCCACTGTTGGCTCTTGGAGGCTCCTGTCCCTCTGGAGATGCCTCATGAGGAGCTGTAGCCATCCTTGGTGGGGGAAACTCTCAGATACAGATAGTTCCCATAGCTCTGCAGGTTTCACCTGCTCTACTGTCAGCATGGCAAAGGAGAAGCCACCCTGGGGAGAGCCCTGAGGACCTTGGAGGCTGAGGGACAAACAGAAACCCATGGAGACTCAAAACAGTGGTGGGCAAACCCTATGAGGATGGTCCTTGCTGACCCCAGCAGCCTGGCAGACCTCACAGCAGGACAGTCTCTTTCTGAGCCCCTAGAATGGAGCAACTGGCTCATGATGGAGCTGCAACATGCAGCTGAAGAAACTGGAGCCAGCAGACCCCTCAAGAAGCCATGCCAGTAGCCCCATTAGCCTTTCCCCGACATGAACCCTGGAGCCATTTGCTCTCCCACCATCAAACTGCTCCTTGTGCCAGGGGTCCATCCCTCCCTCCCTCCTACTGTCCACCTGGGGCTCAGCAGAGTCCCAAGCCATAAGATGGGCAGAAAGAGGAAGCTATGATGGTCTGTGCGTTTTTAGTGACAGGTACTGAGCTGCTTTGTGGCTGTTGTATCTCCAGAGGTGCTGACCCCACCAAAGCCCAGGCTTCGCTGTGAGCAGATAGCATTGCTTGATGATGCTTTAGCAATTGTCCTTCCCTCTCCCTCTGCATTCACATGGGACTTTTTTCTGCAGAAGCTGCAGGCTACAGACTCCCAGCTAAG
Organism: Antrostomus carolinensis; assembly: GCF_000700745.2. Taxonomy (NCBI): domain Eukaryota; kingdom Metazoa; phylum Chordata; class Aves; order Caprimulgiformes; family Caprimulgidae; genus Antrostomus; species Antrostomus carolinensis. The sequence continues at coordinate 34,385 of NW_010334784.1, read as the reverse complement.
AGCCAAGGAGTTTGCTGTGCCCTGGGGGGAGCGGATGAGGACCCACAGCACCAGAGATTTCAGGGAGAGGAGAGAAGTTCTCCCAGCACTGAGCATCAAATCCAGCAGTCGTGCTGATGATGCAGGAGGGAGAAGGTCAGAAGGCAAAGTCTCCGGCCCCAAAGCCTTGCAGCGCTTTCCTTCGGTTCTTCCTGTGGCAGAAAGCTCCCTACCAAAGTATCACCCTGCCACCAAACTGGCAGCAACCCAGGAGGAGAAACTGGAGAGGCTGCAGGCTCCCACTGAGCCAAAGAACGAGCTGTCTCATTGCCAGCATCTTCCAGCTGCTGCCCAGGCTGCTGGAACAGCAGGTAACCCCCCACGCCCACCCTGGCCTCTCCCGAACAGCTGACTGGCCATGTCCAGCTACCCAAGGGGCTGTCTGTCTGCCTGGGGCTTTGCCAGCTGAGTCCCCCTGCCCGTGCTCCATGCTGGCTGGACACACACAGATGGCAGCATCCCAATGAATCACAGAATCACAGAACTGCCTCAATTGGAAAAGACCTTTAAGATCATCAAGTCCAACCATGAAACCAACACTGACAAGTCCCCAACTAACCCATGTCCCTCAGCACTGTGTCTACACAACTCTTCAATCCCTCCAGGGATGGGGACTCCACCACTGCCCTGGGCGACCCCTTCCAATGCCTCAGAACCCTTTCAGCAAAGAAATTCTTCCTCACATCCAATCTCAGCTGCCCTTGGTGCAACTTGAGGCCATTTCCTCTTGTCCTGTCCCTTGGTCCTTGGTTGAACAGACCCACCCCACCTCTCTCCACCCTCCTTTCAGGGAGTTGGAGAGAGCCAGAAGGTCTCCCCTCAGCCTCCTTTTCTCCAAGCTCAACAATCCCAGTTTCCTCAGCCATGAACTCATCACACTTGTGCTCCAGACCCTTCCCCAGCTCTGTTGCCCTTCTCTGGACACGCTCCAGCATCTCCATGTCCTTGTAGTGAGGAGCACAAAACTGAACCCAGTACTCGATGTGCAGCCTCACCAGTGCCCAGTACAGGGGTAGGATAACTTCCTTGGTCCTACTGGCTACACCATTCCCAATACAAAAGTGTTACCATGAAGAGACCAGCAAAGTGTTGGTGCTGAGCTAAGCCCAGTGAGGATTAACAGCATGGGCACAGCACCCTGTCACCACAAATATGCAGCTCCCAGGCCAGCTCAAAGCACACATGTAGTGAGCTGGAGTCTTAGAAACATCTACAGAGCCACACTTGGTGCATGAAGAGGCCCTGCTAGCAAGGCATCAGCACTGCAATGTCTCCCAAGAGTTTTACCTTCACAGCTTCTGTGGGATAGAGGGAGATGCATTAACCCCATGTTGCAAGTCGTGAACAGAAGTGCAGGGAAGCAAAAGGACTTTGTGGTTGAGCATGAGGTACCTGGGCATTTCAAACCAGCCCTTAGTGGCCTTCTGCTAGGGACACTTGTCTCGCAGCAAATGCAGCAAAGGGGTTGATAGCCAGCCCTCATCCATGCCATTTTACAGCTTGCTTGCATGGATTAAAATGCTAATGGAAGTCATGAAAACAAAATTAATGGTCACCAAACATCACCCAGCCATGCTCAACCTTCCCAAAACAGTGGAGATCTTCCACTGAGCTCCCGCATGAGGGAAGAGGGCAGCACTGCTCAGCAATGCTCCAGGATCAAACAGGAGGACATGAGGATGTCCTCTTTGGTCCTGGAGCTCATATCTCACATCATGAGACGTCTGTGTCTGGATCCTTTAATGATCAGGGGGGAAAAAAGACACAGCCATCTCCTGTGGCTTAAATACCACCTTGAGGATGAGGTAAAGTCAGCCCTGGCAGGTTTTCTCTCTCTCCACTTACTAGAAGGAGAGTCTGGACAAGCAGCTCAGGTGGACATGTCTCCATTTGGACAGGTGTCCATTTGAACAGTCTGTTTAGACTCCATTTAACATCTGAGGGCTTCAAGCATCTCCTTGCCAATCCCATCTGAACCTGTCTTGTGCTACTGACAAAACTGCTGTGGGCTTTTCCCCTCCTGCTCTGCCCCCGTGCAGCCCAGCAGTGCAGTATTTCCCCTAAATTCTTTCCCTTTTATACACAGACCTTCTGCAGAGGATCTCAGCTCCTTTTAGCACTTCAGGGCAACACGGAGACAGCATGGCTCCTTCCAATTCCTTTGCATCACCATAAATTCTTCTCCTACTGGCTTCATGAACCTAATCGATTCAAAATTGATGCACCTCAGCAAAGTTCTGCTGAAGTGAATGGATCTCCCCTGATTTACACCAGCTGAGACTTCAACTTACCGTTGTTGTTTGCTTGCTCTTACCCCAGGGTAGGATTTGGGTGAGTAATTGATGGTGCTTCCTGACTAATGCACCCTCTTCTTCTCCAATCTCCCAGGGCTGTTGCCACGCAGGCAGAAGCTGACCCCAAACTGGGCCACCTATCAGCAATTCGCCAGGGAGACATACCGGGCAGGGCAGCACGATGCTCAGCAAAACAGGAGAATGATCCTGGGCTCTTCTATTTTGCTGGAAGGTCAGTGGATGAAGGTTGTGGCATCTGCCTCATGCAGGTGACTTGTGGCCTTCAGCCTGGCTTTGGATTTTTTTAACTTAATTCAGGAAAAGACTAAGGAAGGTGAAGGGAAGGTGAATGACACAGGAGAGTCCCCATAACCATCTGCCCATCAGTGGGGAGAAGCAGGGCAAAGAAAAACAGTTATCTTCCAGAAGAGGTTGAAGCATTGTAAATAATGTTTCATCCCAGTTTCCAGGTGGGCCACCCCATGCAGCACAGCCCTGCTCGATGTGGCCTCCCTGGAAATAGCATGGGAACTTTTGCTGTGACCATCCGGGTCATGCATGTGTGAAATATATGTAACTTCAGCCACCGTGAAAACAACACAAACACTTTACTAATGACTCATTACAGGAACATATAATTTTAAAAATACACAGAAAATTGAAGAAGTCTATAACTGGTGGCTCTTCTTTTCACGTCCTCTCTGCTTTTTTTGCAAGAGGTGGCAGCATGTTTCTCCACAGGCAGATCTGCTCAATCAGAAGGACACACACTGAGATTATTGACATACAGATGGGGCATCTCTGGAGAGCAGGATAGGAGATGGCACCCCTTCAAACCAGCTCTTATGGGGATTTTTGGGGAAGATAGCACAACAGATGTGGTGGTCCTCACTTGGAGGTTAACCTCCCTGGTTTAGTACCTGATGAAATAAAGCAGAGACTCATTGCTCTGGCATGATGAAGGAGAAAATCTAGACTAGGAGAAAATAGATACCAGCTCACAAGTCAATGTCCAGAAGGGAAGAACACAAGATATCATTTCCAAATCTGCCTTGCGTGACTTCTATCGTGCATAAAAGGCTAAAGAAAATAAGGTCTGAATAATCATCTCATCTAAAAGACCTTATCTATACCAAGGAAGTGCTTCTTGCATTTTCCCTTGGCTAACCCTTCAATCGTGGTAGCTCCAACAGGAGCACTGAAACCATAAACAGCCAATGGATCTCAGGAGAATGGGGAACACTCAAACCGTGA